>NC_085048.1:91108516-91118516 GCF_963662255.1 Cinclus cinclus
ATGTCGAGTATTCAGTAGTGCAGCATGCAGATGGGGAAAAGTCAAATGTACTCCGCAAGCTGCTGAAGAGGGCAAACTCGTATGAAGATGCCATGATGCCTTTTCCAGGAGCAACCATAATTTCCCAGCTGTTGAAAAATAACATGAACAAAAATGGTGGCACAGAGCCCAGTTTCCAAGCCAGCGGTCTCTCTAGTACAGGCTCAGAAGTACATCAGGAGGATGTATGCAGCAACTCTTCAAGAGACAGCCCCCAAGAGTGTCTTTCCCCTTTTGGCAGGCCAACTATGAGCCAGTTTGATGTGGATCGGTTATGCGACGAGCACCTGAGAGCTAAACGCGCCCGGGTTGAGAATATAATTCGAGGTATGAGCCATTCCCCCAGCGTGGCATTAAGGGGCAATGAAAATGAAAGAGAAATAGCTCCGCAGTCCGTCAGTCCCCGAGAAAGTTATAGAGAAAACAAACGCAAGCAAAAGCTGCCACAACAGCAGCAGCAGAGTTTCCAGCAGCTGGTTTCAGCGAGGAAAGAGCAGAAGCGAGAGGAGCGCAGACAGCTGAAGCAGCAGCTGGAGGACATGCAGAAGCAGCTGCGCCAGCTGCAGGAAAAGTTCTACCAGATCTACGACAGCACCGACTCCGAAAATGATGAAGATGGCAACCTGTCTGAAGACAGCATGCGCTCCGAAACCATGGACGCGAGAGCCGGTGACTCTGTTGGCAGATCGGACAATGAGATGTGCGAGCTGGACCCGGGGCAGTTCATCGACCGGGCACGGGCCCTCATCCGCGAGCAGGAGGTAGCAGAGAACAAGCCAAAAAGAGAAGGTCCTAAGGAGAAGGAGCAAGGGCCAAATGCCTTCCATCCCGAAGGCAAACACTTGGCTGAGACCCTCAAGCAGGAGCTGAACACTGCCATGTCGCAAGTTGTGGACACAGTGGTCAAAGTTTTCTCCTCCAAGCCCTCCCGCCAGCTTCCTCAGGTCTTCCCACCCCTCCAGATCCCGCAGGCAAGGTTTGCCGTCAACGGGGAGAACCACAACTTTCACACAGCCAACCAGCGCCTGCAGTGCTTTGGGGACGTCATCATTCCCAACCCCCTTGACACCTTCGGCAGCGTCCCCATGCCTGGCGCCACTGACCAAACCGAGGCGCTGCCTCTCGTTGTCCGCAAAAACTCCTCTGACCAATCTGCCTCGGCCCCGCCGGCCGGTGGCCACCACGCCTCCCTGCACCAGTCCCCGCTCTCGGCCACCGCCGGCTTCTCCACCTCCTCCTTCCGCCACCCGTTCCCGCTGCCCCTCATGGCCTACCCCTTCCAGAGCCCCCTGGGCGCCCCATCGGCCTCCTTCCCAGGGAAAGACCGAGCCTCTCCCGAATCTCTCGACCTGACCCGGGAGACCACCAGCCTGAGGACCAAGATGTCGTCGCACCATATGAACCACCACCCCTGCTCGCCGGCCCACCCTCCCAGCACCGCCGAGGGCCTCTCCTTGTCCCTCATTAAGTCTGAGTGTGGCGACCTGCAAGACATGTCTGAAATCTCACCCTACTCGGGAAGTGCAATATCCTTTTCAAAAGATGAGTGATAGTCAGCAGTGGCTGGTGGGGGAGGATGAGCAGCCGTGCCGGTGCCAGGGGAGTTCCCTCAGGTGCTGCAGGAATGGGGTGCTCACGGGGCGCTGGGGGACAGCTTGGCGAGGCCAAATAAAACATGTGGTGTTGACTGGCAGCACTCTTCCAGCAATGGTGTTCACCTAAAAATGCCACTGGCCCTTCCCCAGCCTTTAGTCTACCTTGTGTGGTCAGGAAGGCAGCCAAACCCATGGCCTGAGTGCCAGTGGGTTTCCCTGGGCTGGCAGATCTTTCCTCAGGCAGGGAGGTGATCGAGGGGGCATCACCCTTGGCCAAAAACCATCCTAGCTAGGGCCAGGCCACCTCTTTTCCTCCCCTGCCAGGCCAATGCACAATCTGTGTTAATGGTATCATGGCTAGGGCTCGCAGAGGGCCACGGTGGGGTCGTCTGTGAGAGTTCAGCTCTCAAGTGCGTAAGGGAAACGAAGCACGAAAGACACAGGTACTGATATATTCAGGCTGCATCAAGTTCTTTCCCCCACCCAGAGGTCTGTTCCTCAGCCCTTGTGCAGCTGCCTGCTATGCATGATTAACCTCTGTTCAGCCATACACAGAAATCTTTTGTCCTAACATACACAAAGCAAATTATTTTTGAAAGCTAGACAGAACAATTAAATATAAAACTTCAGCTGTATTAAATTTACAGGACACTTCCCCTGCTTAAAGAAAAAAAAATATAATAAAATCTCTCATTTTAGCTCAATAACAGGCTTTAGTTAGGGTGACAAATCCATCTCTGCCTTTATTTAGGCATATCCAGACACAGTAATCTTTTTTTTTTTTTCCCCCCTGGAAGTTAGAACTAGGTTTTGGTTGTTTTCTTTATTTTTTCTCTTTCAGGAGTAATGCCTCCCAGTCCTTAGATCTTTTCCAATAATGTGCTTTTTTGGTCAAAGTTTTTGCTTCCAGGTACAGTTGTATTGAAAGCAAATAAAATACCATGTCTACCCCATGCTAAAATTGAGTATTTTGCGTGAGGAGTAGATGGATAATTTTCCCAGCTCCAAGAGCCCAGTGGAAGGCAACAGCACAGGCACCTTAGATGCATCTAATTTTACTCCCAAAATGATGAAAGTAATTGCAACAGACTAGTTCTGCGCCTCTCTGGGTAGCAGTAGCAATGGTGAGAAACTTGTCTGCTTTGAAGAGGTGTCCTGTGGAGGCAGATGGCCTAGGCTGCGCTTCTTCACTGGGTATTTGATGGGTGATTGATAACTCTGGTGGTTTTAAAATAATTTAACCACATCTTCTATAGTTAAATCCTCAGGAGGGTGGTGCAGGGCTCTAGACCTGGTGGTTCCCTGGATTTCCTACCCCTGCCACGGTAGTGGGCACCACTGGAGTAAGGCAGGTACAAAGCCCATTACCACCACTCTGTGATCCAGCTTGGGTCTAGTCCAAGTCAAGTGCTGTCTAACCAGTATGAATAATCCCATTTCTATAGAGGAAAGTGTTCTGTGTTGGAAAGCACCTTCTTTAGGTGCTGGTGTTTTCAAGAACCAGCTGGTAGTGGATGTGGTTTTCGAGGTACCTCTTCTCCAGAAAATGATCTCGTTGAGTGTTGGTAGCAGGGAAATATTCTCCTTACTCTCTAAATTGTAAGGCAAAGGAGAGGAGGCAGTCTAGATGCAACATCACTTGGAGATTGTGCCAATTACTTGGGGCATTCCAAACCAAGGATCTCTCCTTGAAGTGTAAATGCAGTGCTTGGAAAGCAGTCCCGAGGTCAACAGGAGAGGCACCTGAGGACAAGACTCAGGCCAGGGCAATTAATTTCTACCAAACAGTACAGTGGTATATTAACTGTTTTTGTATAAAAGTAGCTCTCCTATCCTGGGAGAGCAGTGAGGAGAGGTGAAACAAGCCAGTGTGTGAACTAGGAGTAGTTCTAGGGCTGAACTTGATCCTCACCACCCATGGAGCATCTCTCCCCCACCCCTCCCATTTCTCCCCCTTTCTCCTGTTCTTTCTCCCTGGTGCTCTCTGTTGGAGCTTGTTGCTTCTGCTGAATCAGGGGTGCAAGAGTCCCCTGCTGTTCCAAAGGATAGCCAGGGGAAATCCCTGGATGCTACAGTAATCCCTCTTCTTTTTTCACTGCCCTGCTTCTTTCCCTGCCATCGGGAAAGCACTCTGACTTTCCCACCCAGGCACTAGTGCAGACTGCAGTTTTTTCTGGATTTAGATGCAGACCAGATTTATTAAATGATGCTTCTACACGTGTACCCTGGTATACAGCTCAGCTGTAGGGATGGATGCTTTTTTCTAGCAGCAGCTCACGTGTCCAGGTAGCTTACAATTTGCCAGGGAAAGGCATGGGGTGGAGGTTGGTTTGTTTCTGGTCAGTTCTGTCATGGCACTTTTATTTTACATGGTTGAATGTGCACGTATAGGGAATAAATTTCTTGAAATAAGCAGATCTTTCTTCCCTGCAGAAAGTAACATCTGTTTTCCTGGACAATGCAGCCAGGATGAGAACATAAGTCCAGCAGATACAGCCAAGTTCAGGTTTTAGTAGTAAGCTGAACACTAAAGTAGCCTGGGTTTTATTTTCTTGAATTTTTTTTTTTTTAAACCAATGGCTGTAAAATGTATCTGATCATTCTTTGCTGAATTGCATAAGGAAATGGTTAATGTTTGTGTATGTTGCTAAACAAGATAAGATGCACCTGCACTCTGAATTCCCATCTTGGTCATAATGCAGTCTGTATCTTTGCAAACTAATCTGTTTAATCAAATATTAAGTTTTATTCAAATTCAAAAAGAAACAGACAGTGAATTGTTTTTCTGCATGATCTTTCTTTGTCATGCATCCTCTTTGCATCTCAAGAAAAATAGCCTTGTTCAGTCACAAAACATTTGCATAGATCAGAATTGAAGCACAACAGCAGTTTGTGTGCTGTTAAGACATCTGTAAAAGTGAAGAAGTTTAGCATGTTCTCCCTGGCAGGAGGGCTTAGAAACATCAGTGCAACTTTCTATAATTTTATTTATTTTTAAACAGAATTCCAATCCAACTGGAATAAGTTTCTAAGTCCCAATATCTGGAAGCTATAATTAGTGAATTAAAGCATTTTGAAATGAGGAGTTATTCCATCTGACTAGAATTAAAGTAATGAAACTTTAAAAAAGGAGAGATTGTACAGCAAGCTGGATAACTCTGTGCTGTTGATAAAACCTGGGCAATGAACAAATGTTTTGCAACCAGCCAGCCCTTCTTTGGAAGGTCTTGAAGATGCTCTGAGATGCAGTTATTAAGAGCTTTGCTGATTAAAAGTACCAGAGGTGCAACTTAAGGAGCAGCTTGGCTCTGCTGCTGCAGACTTTTTTTACCTGATACAGCCTATTCTTACCACTTTTCCTTCAGCTCAATTCATGCGTGGGCTAGAAAAGCCTGTTAGAGCATTTGTGGGGGCCCAGGCAGAGAGTAACAGGAGTGAAGGATCATCTCTGCTGAAAAATATTTTTGCAAAAGAGGAGCATTACCTGGGAGGAGGATTGAAGTACAAATAAATCAAATGCTGTGCAGTGCCACCCCTGTGCTTCTCCTGTTAAAACACACGAGAGCATGTATATGTTTTGTCCCCATATGTTTTGTTCCCAGTCTTTCACTTCCTATTTCTTAGAGCTTTGCCATTTTTCTGCCGCTGTGTAAGGTGAGGCAACGTTGTACTGTGTAAACCCACAAGGCAGAGACTCTCAGGTTGTTTGAACACCGCTTTAGGTTCAGCTGCAGTACACTGTTCCTCTGATCTTTTATGTTCCTGAGCAGATGTCTTTCATTAATTTATGGATTTATCATCTTTTCTTTCTCTCCTTTTTTTTTTTCTTTTTTTTTCCCTTTCTTTCTTTTTTTTTTTTTTTTACACCTGGCAGCTGGCTCAAGTTTCAGCAGTTATTGTCTATTTTGCATTACCCATAGAATTGAATGTCATCTGTCTTCACAAAGCTATAGCTAAGAGAATTGAGGCAAGCCACACGAGCTGCTGGGACAGAGCTTGTTTGCGTTCCATTCGGCACCCCTCCTCCCTTTACCTCCTTAATATTTATTTGTGCTCGTTTTCTTTCCTGGCCTTGAATGGGGCTTAGCTCGTGTTCGGTACAGCTGTATGTTTACTGAATCTATTTCATCATGAGTCATTGTGCGTGTGTAAGTATCCTGGAAACAGCTAGTGCTTTCTTGGAAGAACAGTTGCTTTTCAGCCCAAGCACTTAAAAAGGAAATTAAGCAATTGGTCAGTTCAGTTGTTTTTGGGGTTTTTTTTTGTTTTTTTTTTTTTTTTTCTTTTTCTGAAATAGCAGTGGGTTATCTAATTATTAGCTCTTAAGTCTGTCATTAACTATTTTTTGCTAGATTATTACAGATCATATCTTTTATCACAGTATAGCGTTAACCTTAGGATCAAGATATACAGATTTGTTGCATATTTGATATTGCTTTAAGGCTGCCAAGTGCTTAAGAACAAGTATAATTTTAATAAAAAATGGATTTCTGGGAATTTGAGTCTCAGAGCATCTTTTAATACATGTTTCATTCAATATCAATATCCTCTGGCATTAGAGCAGAAAATATTTAAAAATCCTAAATGCAGAAGGAATCCAAATGCTTAGACAACTGTCTAATATGCTTAAATCCAGAAAATATGAGAGGGTTTTTTTTTAAGTTTAAGTCCATCCTTGAGCTTACATTGAAAGAGAATGTACACCAAACCTGATGCTAACATGTTGTCAGCATCAGAGGAATTGCAAATTAAGGAGATTCAGGGTTACTTTTTTTTTCTCTCCTACTGGAGTTACCCTTTGGACCCCCACTTTCCTGAAAGGATCACATAACAAAATGGATTTCTGGCACAGAAGTTTTGATTTGTCTAAAACTCTTATCACTGAGCAATAGGTGACAGCTTGCTACTATTATTTCACTTACGTATTTTGACAGATGGCACTGCAGAGTGTAATGCTCTTTTAGACTTCTCTATCAGTCTAATGGAGGTAACTGGAGGTTCTTTCAACTCTTCTCTTGGCACAAGAAGTATGTCAGTCATAAATTATCTTCTTTGTAATCATTAAGCATCTAAAACAAAATGCAAGTTCAGCTGAGCTGTTTTTCATGTACTTCCAGATAACAAGAGGTTTTTGAAACTAATATTGTCAATGCCTTTTTTTTTTAATGCTACATTTTTCTAATCTAAAAATGAACCTTGTAGCTGAAATAAAGGGAGAGGGTTTCAGAGGATTTCAGGAATTAGAGAAAAAAGGAACTTTGCTGAAAAAGGCTAGCTAATCACCAGTAGATTGCTGATAAAAATTAGTCTGGGTTTCTCATCTCGAGGCCCGGAGTGGGATGTTCTGTGCTGACGTGCAGCCGGCTGCAAGGCAGAAGGGGCACCTTGGCTGCAGTGCATCTGTCAACTTGGTTGACCTTCCCCCCACTGTAAGGTGTGAACCGAGTGAAATTTTCAACAATTGTGTTTAGGAGAAACAGTCCTTAGAGAAGCTTCTGGGAAGAACCCCTAATTGACCTTGTGGGGGCCACATTGATTTTCTCCACGTGCATCTTCATTTCTGATAAATTATAAAGCCATTAATTTGCTGAGGAAATGGCAGGGCCAGCCTGCGGCACAGATGTGACCAGAGCCATCCTAGCACGCAGTTCACAAAAGGGAGCCAAGAAGCTGGGAGAAAAATCAGCAAGCTGAGATTGTTGTGGTTAGCTTCACATTCCCTTGGGAACTCTTTTAGTTGCTTCTGTTTACAGATCTAAAAGGTAATGATGTTTCCAGGATAAATAGGCTGCCTTATAGGGTAAGTGGCCATTTATTGATCTGCTAGCCCTCACGTATTGATTGGTTAGCCCCAAATACAGCTCTGTTCTCCAAGGAGTTAACTGTGTAAATCAGGAGGCAACAAGTTTGTGGCAGAGGGATTCAGCAGCCAAGGGACTCTACAAATTTCACTTTGATTTGCAGGGCATCCACTGGAGCAGAGCAACAGCAGGACTAGAGAGAGCTACCCACGATGTTAAAATTTATCGACATGAATGGGACAGGTGAAATGTGCTGCCTGTGTAAAGCTGCTCAAAGTCATAAAATGCCTCTGATTGTCTTACATGCATTGGTTTCAGTGTGTGTAAGTAACACAACACTGAGAGGGAAAAAAACTCTTTACCTGGCATTGCAAAGGAGGAGAAAACAGCTCCCGATAAGTTTTCTGCAGCACATGCTTCCTGCATTTGTTTCCGTAGCAACAAGTGAACGTACCTATGGTACACAATCCATAAACGTGCAAGGTCCCGGAGACCCAGCACCTAAACTGATAGGAAACACAGGGTTTAAGTTACATGGCCTCTCATCCCATGTTTGCCTATTTTACAGAAAATCACAGCGCAGCAGTTCAAATGTTAATACTTTCCCCTGTAGTCTGCGGAACTGTAGAGTACTTAACGGGGAACTTCGCTAGCTCTGTGCGTTCAGAAACAGCTTTCTCAAGAAAAGAATTTTCCTTTACTAATTCAATCCTACATGCAGGAAGGCTTGTCACCGAATCACTTGAAAAAGGCCAAGCTCATGTTCTTTTACACCCGGTATCCAAGTTCCAATATGCTGAAAACCTACTTCTCAGATGTAAAGGTAAGAAAATCTCTTCCCCTGCCTCTTTGTCCTTACTGCATGCTGTATTTTCTTACAAAATGGTGTTGTTTTATCATGTTAGAGATTGATAATATTTCTGGGTATTTAAAGATTACATCCCGATCATATTCACTTATTCTTCCTGTTGAGGTGTACCCTGCTTGTGCCTGGATGAGGAAAGGGAATATTTCTAAATCTAAAAAAAAACCCCCAAAATTTTAAAGCAAAGTGAGGATAATTATTACAGTAAAGTAAAGGATCTTCATTGTATATCCTATTTAAAAAGGAGATTTTTGTGGTGATAGAAATGTACTTCCAAGAACATTTTGGAGCAGTTCTCAAGTGCTCCCTCATTGTTTCATTTCGGTTGGTTTCCTCATATTTGTGCTTACATAAGCAGAGTGTAGAATCCCTTTCTTTCTGTCAGAAAGAAACAGTACATTGAAATTCTCCATGCAGAAGCTGCTTAAAAACAAAAGTGATGATTGTCTCTTATTTACAACTTAATTTGTTGTTGATGCAGAGTACACTGAGCATAAGGAGGATGAATAAAGTGACAGATTCAGGCCACATTATTCAAATGAGGATATGAAAGCTGTCGACATACAGCTGCATCCTCCCTCATTCTACAGAATATTAGGACCTCCTGAATTTTTTTCTAAAAGTAATTGTTCCTTCACATCAACTTGATTTTGTGTTAATCATCTAAGTTTTTTTAAAAAAAACACATAGATTGTGTTTTAATCATTATAATGGTATGCGTGGTGTCATTATCTAAGTAACTTTATAAACATTATATTAGCTTAAATTAGTTTGTTACATATTGTGGGCCCACCCTTGCATTTCTCCCCCCCAATCAAATTACAGAAATCCTTCTTTTAATCACTTTTGGGTTATGGGTTCTTTCAGTCTTAGTGGAAGATTATCCCACAGGTTGTGAACTTGGCCCAGTTTCTGCTGATCAGTTTTCTTTGGTCAAGTTTCTTGGCAGTTTTTCCCTTTATTTTTTTTTTTCATTTAATGTTGCTTGCACATCTCAATACGCTCCTGCCCCTCACAGCCGTGTCCTTGGAGGTTCCTCTATTCAATGCCATGTGCTGAGCGGATGGTGACAACATTTATAAAAAGGAGGAGGGGGGAAGCAATACAGGCACTTCCTAGGCTAAATGGCTGGTCAAGAATCATTAAACACACACAAAAAAAGCTGCAAGTGGTGCAGCGGGCCAAGTGGAGGGTTTGCTCTCAGAGTGGATCCACCTGGAATGGAAAAATTGGAGGGAGCGTTTCAGGCAACACTGCTCCGATGAGGTGCCACAAGCAGATGTAGAGCTGGCAGTTCTGCTCAGGAAGGTCTGCTCTGGGGCTACCCTGGGACTTTGCCCCTGCAAGTTCACACAACCAAGCGTGCTGAAGTGGGGATATTTTTTCACTGGTGTTTCTGCTTTATGTCCACTTTTTAAGAAGATGCACATTTATGTGTTTGTGTGCACACAGTGAGTTTATCTTCTGGCAAAGTTGTGTAAAATACAGAAATTTATTTTAGTTCCACCTAACTTTTATATACAGCACCAAGAGAAACCCAAAAGGCTTTACAAACCACCAGTGTGACATGGAATAATTTGTCCTAAAGCGAATGCAGCCCCTTCCCTGGGGACATATGACAGCCACACATGGTCAGCAGCACCAGAGAACCAGGGATGCAAATATTAGATGCACTAATCTTTTCTTGAGCTTTTCCATAC
>NC_085048.1:91753516-91836016 GCF_963662255.1 Cinclus cinclus
ATCTTTTAGCACCATGCAGATATTAGGGTCTTGCTCCCTAAAGAAAGAGTGAGCAAGATTATGGGCAAGATTATACATGCATTCCAGGGCTTTTTGTAAAGTCTGAGAAGGGGAGAGAGGGAGGTCACTTGGCAGGCAGAAAATGGGAAACTGCAACAAGCATAGGGGAGATGAGCTTGAATGAGGCTGTGAAGCTGAGTGATGAGAATGGATTCAAAAGGGAGCAGTAAAGAGAAAGGACAGGAGGTCAGCTAGGAATACTAAACTTATCTTGCATAGGACACCCCATGGCTGTTTGATGAGAATGACTTTGGTGACTGTAGACCTGGATTAGATTCAAATGGAGTCCCCAGAGGTACGAGGCTCTGTGCTAAATTATCAATTCCCATAAGTCCTATGCCTTGCTTTTGCTGCTTTTTTTTCTTAAAAGAGAAAAAAAAAAAAAGTAGGATTGTCTGTTTATTAACATTACCCTTTGCTGGCCAAAATTCCCTATGAAATCTAAGAGTGTGACATAACACTTCTCAGCCAATTCAAATAAAAGACCTTATCTGTGGAAGGAAGTGGGGCTGGAGGGTAGAACGGGGACTGGGGAGTGGCCTTTCTAATTATCAGCTGAAGAATTCCTGTATCTGTAACTGTTAGGCATGACCCTGGGGATTTTAGGAAGCTGGCCTATGACTTCACCAACAAAGAGCATTATCTTGGAGTTGCCTGATACATCCACTTAAGAACACTGGTTAAATGTGAATTAAAATCTAGTAAAATCCAATTAAGCATTTTTAAACTGATATCTAATTTGAAAAACAGCTGTACACATTACCCAACAAATTTCTGCCTCCTCCTTCTTCATTTTTATTTTCTACTTATATATGAAAAAGCATCTGTAGCCTTACTAAAACTTTGCTCTTTAAAGCTGATTTAGTGCAGTCACATAGCTGGGCACAGAGGGAAGAATGTCCCTATATTACATCTTCCTAACAAATTATACTTAATAAGATGAAGCTTTGTGGGGGTTTCTGTTTTGTTTATTTGGTTTTTACAAATTAGAAAACATTCTGTCAGTGGTGTTTTTCTACACTGTCTGGTTAGCTTGATCTCATTGTCACAACTGAAATGCAAATACCAAAAAAAATCACAGAGAAAAGCATAAATATAAACTGCATATAACAACATATATATAGAAACAGCATATGGAGCATTCATGCATATAAATTTTAGTCATTTTAGTCATCAGCATTAAAGCTTTGTCAGGTGGTCACCTATTCTCTCCTAACTGCAGGTGCACACAGAGTAAAGATTACAACTTCCAGAGTGCTGCCCACCACCGTCTTTCTGCCAAAGAATACCATCTTTTAAACCTGTCAAACTGCATCATTCCATTGTGAGGCTTAAGAAAGCTGATTAATCGGTGCAAAATGAACCACCTTCTTTGACATTTACTAGTAGTGGCACACAAGTGCACCACAGGAAAGCAGTCTCACGTGAACAGCTGCAGCCCAAGATGGTAAATGTCCATGCCTTAGATGTTCTGAACATTACATGGTCTGTAGAGATCATTCATGCTCTTAACTAGGTTAGGTGTCTGAAGTCAGACATTGTAAATATCTCTCAAAAGACCTAGTTCTACACGTGTTTTGCCCATCAAAAAAGACTACACAGTGGGTGAAAAATGGACCTTGCACAAGGAGAAGCCCAAAGATAAAATACACGAGATTTTTCCAAATAGGTAACTAATTTATTTGTAGAAGAAATTACCTATTGATCCAGGCACTCTGGCCTAGTCAATCTAGAGTGTGGTTAGGCATTAGACATAACTGTATCAGTGTTTTTACTTCCATCTGGTCCAACAATTTATTGAAAGACAAAATTATGTCAGCTTCATGTAGCACATCGAACTAGGGAGAAAACATGAAAGAAAAAAAAAAAGAAACAAAATAAACTTCTTTGCTGTAACCTTCACTAATTCAAATCACCAGTTGCCTAACAAGATATTAAGACCTCACAGACACCAGACCAACCGTTCCTAACTCACAAGGATTCTTTCCTTCCTGGCAGAGTTCCAGCAGGGTCTAAAGCTATGTTTCTGCAGCTGCCGGAAACATCCAGGAGACACTGAAGTGGTCTTGTTTATGGCAAAGATGGTATAAATAGAAGAGCTGAAGCCTCTCTCTTTCCCTCTCACCATTCCCCTCCAGTTCTATTACCGCAGTACTTTAAAATCAAAGTTGTGCAACAATCCGTTTCATCCTTTCTGCTCTAATTAGGCAATTCTACATGTCTGTCTTGATAGGTGGGGCTTACTGAAGCACTTAATCAGTTTCTGGAGGGGCATCATAGTGCCAATCCAAATGCTTATTTAAACAGAGCTGTAGTGCCAAATCCAGCATATTCTGCAGCAGCATGGAAACAACAGAATCTGTGAGACACAGATTGCCTCACACACTTTTTATAAGCAGCCTTCAGTGTGAAGGGGCACTTGTCCTGTATTCATCCCATGTAAGCTTAACAAGTCTAGAGATTAAAACATGGAAAGCATTTTACTTTACTGGGCTTTCCCAGCAAATGAAACAATTAGAGCAATTCCAGCACAAGCCCTTCCCGAAACTGTGCTAACAAGGCTTTGAATCTTAAAAACTGCATTTAAAATCAAACGATTCATTTGCAAAGCCATCACATACAGCACACAGGTAGTAGGTGGGGATCATTTCATTGAAATTAGAAAGCAAATGTTTCTATACATGAGAGGTCACCAGTTGTTGTATATTAAAATCTTTTCACTGTTAGGCATAATTAAAATACTCTAACAGTGGTTTCAGTAATTTAAACATTGCAGTATTGTTGTAATATTTTTCTAGGCTTCAAGAGTTCACAATTGTTTGGTCCAATCAAATCTGGGAACACTGGAGAAGTTATCACCCATCAAGGTAATTACTTCCAAGTTGAAATAATTACTCCATCAATGTTAATGGTCTTTCAACTTCAATAAAGCACTCACCTGCCGATAATCACAGCTAACCTCTTGCTCTCATGCAATTCCCTCTCTATTTAGCAGGTTATATTACAGCCGTTAGAGTGGTCACTTGTCCTGAACAGCTGCTGAATTTCACTTTGATCATCTGTGAACCATAAAAAAATTAGTCATCTGTGTATGATTTCCCCTAACCCATAAGCCCTTGCAGAGCTAAGGAGATGATCTTTTGGCTGCGTTAGGGCACTGCTGAGCAGCCATCTTGTTTCTGGTGGTGGCCACTTTCCACTGCCTAGCAGCAGCACAGTAGCCTAATTAACTTTTACCCTCCACTGCCGTTTACAGCTTTCACTCATTGCTAAGTAACACATCTTCTGAATTTATGGCATGTTCAGGGATTCCTTCACTTACACTCATCCTCTTTTCTTAGGGTGCACACTATTTCCCAGGTATCTGCAATAGGCATGTATGAAAAAGTTTCACTGGTCTCTCTCCTTGGCATATTTTTTTCTTATTCTTCTGGTTACAATCTTTATTACTTCTATGAGAATGTTGCCATGTACAGCGCTGCATACTGCATTATTGAATAGTCTGTACAGGGAAGTTAATAACTATGTGGTATCGCATCTCTAATGTTGCCAAATGTTCACAGGTCTATGGGAGGAAATAGAAGTGAAGAAGTACACATGAACACATTATGTATTTTAAAATGTAATTAATAGAAAGAAACTAACTCTGGATGCATGATTCCAGATATCTGTAAAAACCTGGATAGTAGGCATGAATATATGGCAGTACTGGCCACTCAAAAATATGTGTGACATATTATTTTTGATATGGAGTTCTTGAACAAGTAAACTATACTTAATATTCTGACTCAGTTTACTTGATATGTAAATTCTGTCTGCTTATAACAACACAATCATGTTGGCCAAAGCCCCATCCTCCTACCCAAGTCTTTATTACTGCTATTCTGCAATATGTCTACAGATTTCCCTGTCACAGCACCTGCCAAGAGAAGCTTGGCCAGTGCAGTTGCATACCATCTCCCCAAATAATGTGAGGGAAGCCAATATGTGTTCTCAACTGTTAGCACAGCTGCATCCAAACCAGAGGCTTTGCTGGGGCAGTGATAGCAGCTGAGAGACGTGTTAATTTTTTTCACCCCAAACTGGCATGGTTATGCAGAAAAAACCAAAAAAGCCATTCAGGATAAGTTTGGCCTGAGAGCCTCACATTGCAAAACACATCGTGAGAAGACCTGTGCACAGGTGCAGGATTTCCCAGGAATACAGGTCTATAATGCTTACACCCATCTTTTGCATCCTCTAACAAGCACATTGCACTTGGCTGAGGTGAATTTAACACACTGAGACCTTGATTCTACATAATAATAATAATTGGGGGGTGCCACGCATAGCAGGCAGTTTTCTTTTTTAACCCTTTCTGGATGCTTTTCTTTCTCCAAGTGTTTTCTAACACCTACGTATTTTTTTGGGTTTTACTCATCTTCCTGGCTTTGAATTCTCCTGCTCCCAATAAACAACCAAACACCTGACATAATTGTCATGGGAAAAACAGCATTACACACCCACAAAAAGTCTATCAAGAAATGTCGAAACCTACCCACAGTTCTACCTCACAGAAACATTCTGAATGCAGCAGTTAAAGAGCTGTGATGCTTTGATGACGTTTGGCAGGCACTCGTTGGCTTTATAATGCAATCAGCTCTGGCTTCTGTGTTCACAAGCTTAAGTCCTAAGTTCACAAGAGTGAGAAGCTTGCTTTGACAATCTAGCCACTTTATGCAGATTTTTGTAAACGAGATCCTACTGCAAATCCATTCTCCTATAAACTCACCTGAATCATGTTAATGTCGAGACACTAAATATGATTCCTGCTTTAGAAGGTTAAAATGAACTGCAAAGACGTAGGAGACACTTGTGCTGCTGTAATCAGTCTTGACTAGACTTTGCTCTGCAAATAACCTGGAATGTCAGTTTAACTCACTGTCACCTAACATTTGTCACTACACTCCTGGCCAAACAAGCTAAGGAAATGGGTGACACTGCTTTTTAACTGTGAAGTGTCAAAATGGCTCACATGTATGTCACTTGCTTCTAATGGTGCAGGATGCCCTCCTTTCATTTCAGGGGTAGCAGCTTTTGCTCTGAGAATTGAGAGCTCATTTTTATCTCCACAGGCAGTATAAAATTTCAAGGGGTCAGTGATTACCCTAAGGTACCAGACAGTCATACCTTTGACATATTAACTCAAATGCATATTAATGGAGAGTAAATAGCTGGATTTGGGAAGGTATAGTGGATAAATCTGTTAAAATGTTTGAAAATCCAGAAGATGCTTCTCATTTGGCTCTGAAAAGGATGGAAATAAAGCCGTCATATAACAGTCTGCAGGGACATTATCAAAAGCTTGATTTGTACCCTACAATGTCACAAGGATTGTATTTCTCCTCTAAGTTTTGGTCAAGCTTTATGTCCTGGGGCAGGCATCCAGGGTGCAACCAACAAGCACAAGGGTGGGATCAGCCACCGTGATTCTAGCTGTGCTTTTCTTTCTGAAATAATCTAATGGGATAAGAATGGAGTCTAACAGATTAAATAAAGGACCAAACTCATTGCTTTCTTAATACTTTAAGTCTTACTTGTAACATGGAAGCTTGTGAGAGAGAATGACTAATGGCATATCCCACGAGGGAGCTCCAATAGAGATGCTTTAGGAGATTAAATGATTTAGCCTAGTACCCATGAAGGCTGTATTTTAAAGGGGCAGAAGTTTAATCATTGGAATTCTAGTTCCTTCAATAAAATTGCATTTTAATTAAAGTATCTCATTCAAAAAGCTAAAGTTAAGGGCATACCAGCAATTTCATGATAAAATTCTGTTTCCAAGCATTTATAACTTTGAAAGTTGGTGTCCAGGTTTTTGCCTGCTGGGATAATTGACCTAACCTCCTGCAGATATTTTTGATAACAGGACTCCATGCATTTCATGTCAATATCTTGATTCAAAGATTTAGCTGTTCTGCTATATTCAGAAAAGGTGGGATTCAGGTCTCAGTTTTTTGGTATAAATCAGCAACAATTCTACTCAGTTAATGCAGCTGCAGCAGCTGAAAGTGAGCGCAACTGATGGAGGAGTTGGAGAAGAGGTGCAAAAAGATTTGTCCCCGAAGAGTAGAATAATATTTTAAATAAAAATGGGTAGCAAATACCAGAACTGACCCATGCTCAAGACAAAGGACTGTGGAAATACCATGCAAGCCAGTTTTGCTGCAATGCTAGTAGAACAGCTATACACATGCTGCCAGAATGTCATTTAGATTCAGGTTAGTGTTTGGGGAAAACAAAGGATTTTGGAGCCAGGAAAATACTGATTCAATAAATAATAGCTTGTTAATCTAAAATGCTTTTAACCGATGCTGTTAAAGAAACACACTGTAGCAAAATTATTTAAAATACCATTTTGGTAGGTTTTATTGCCCACAGTACAACCATCTCGGACATTTTCAGTTGTTGTTGGCATGCTTAGAAGACAATGCAATGCATGACCAGCCAGGTAAATTCTGATGCTCAGCAATACAGTGCATGCTGCTGAAGCAGAGTAGTAGAAGCCCTGGCTTTTCACTGGATTTAAAATCTTAGGTGCATCATCACAATTATAACAGGGATAATTTTTCTTAAGAGGAGTTAAGGGAGCCAAGCACCAAAATACCACTGAATTTTATCATCCAAATCTACTTTTATAAGCCCGGCATGCTGTGCAATGTGAATGCAACTCTTCAGAAGGCAAAAATATATTATTTCTATAACTGAGTTCAGGATTTGTTCTCCTTTTCAGAAAAAGGTACACTACAAACTTAATCCATTTAGGAAGGTAGACACAAAACTGCTCTGAAATAATCAAGTGTAAGATTACCAAGCTGGGAACTTCTTCCACCATGTCATGTAGAAGTGCATGCATTTGCCTGAGGAAGCTACTCAAGGGTTACTACCAGGTATTCCAGGGAAAGCTTTTTAGGATCCTACTTGAATTGTCAACCAAATACTTCAAAATTGGGATAATAGAGAATTCAGGGGATTTCTGGGGTTTTTCAATACTAACATGGACTACACAGATAATTTAGGGAAAATTCTAGGTTTATGAACTTGTGGTGGCACTGCTGAGGAAACTGAATTTTACTATAACCTCCTTAAACTTTTAAAATTTATTTTCAGAAGACAACCAAGTAGACCAGCTGTCCTAATATACAGCAGTTCAGTCCAACTGTCTAAAAGCTGCTTTGCTATAGAAAGACTAGAATGCAGTATACAGGGGGGGGGGAACAGTGGTAAATGCACAAAACAATTTCTGTCACTGGTTTACACAATGTTGTTAGTCAGTTCACAAAACAGTGCCCTTTCCCCAGTCTGTCCCTTCACATAGTGAATAGAAACAGGAAAAGAAAGGGAAGGGAAAGCCAGATCAGCAGTGCAAAGTAACATTCTAATATAAGTACGTGAATTGGAAATAAAAGTAGAACTGCTTTTATTACTGATGAATTATGAGGGGAACATGCAAATGGGTTGCATATATGAACTATGTAATTACTAATTAATTCGTTCACTTTATGATTCCAACTGAAATAAAAAATAGAATTCTATACGAGGAGGAGTGATATTGCTGTTCTTTATGCAGGTTCTGTGAAACTATTTTGTCAGTCAGACAAAAAATTCAGGACAATATTTTCAGAGCAAGTCTGACAAATGCATGTGCTTAATTCCTCCAGACATGACACATCCATGCTTTTGAATAATCTACCTGCCTCAACCAGAAATCCAATATTAACATGAACTGTTTCAGTCCACATTGGACCAAACACAAAACTTAAACCAACAAAACAACAGGTAATTGGAAACCCCGCTTTTCTAACCAGCGGCAAGGGAAATTTTAATATGCAACAGAGATCGAAGCAGAGTAAAAACCTCTTAAAACTGGTTTTGTGGTCCAGTTCTTACCATTACGGTGAGTGCAGTGACAGCTGGGGTGCTAAATGTTGGGTCTCTGTGTTTTTCTTGATAGACTACTCGGTACAGAGAGATGACACCATTGGGGGAGATTGGCTGGGTCCAGTTCAACCGCACTGAGTACGCGCCTGTGGCTTGTGCCCAAGGGGCCCCCAAGCCCCACGGGGAAGCCTCCAGAGTCTGGGTTGAAGCCCACAGGCTGTCCACAGACCCCATGGAATTTTGAGATCTGGCACGGTACTCATAGAGAGTAAAAGGCTGGAGAGCATCGGACGCGTCAATGAATTCCAAAGGTCCTTCAGTCCAGATAAACAAAAGCAGCTCTTCTTGACTGCCCACAGGACGTCTAGAATTAAATCAAAAGCAGTGTTTTTAAAATAGAAAATAGCTTTAGCTGTCCCATAATAGTTGATCCTAAATGTCCAAGTTCAACTTGTACCTCAGAAAAATAAAGAAATTATTTCTTAAATACACACACACACACACAGAAGGAACTGACTAACTATCTTTGCATCTTAAAAGCATTTCCCTGAACTTGTGTTAGGTGCTGAGTAGTGAAGAAGAGATTTTTGAGGAAACCGATTCTTCTTTATCTAGAAGAATACTATAAAACATGTCAAACAAGTGTGCTGTCACAGTCCAGGGCAGCAGAGTAGCAACACAACAGCATGTTATCCTAGGAGAGAACACGCTACAAACGAGACTTTCAGAACTTAGAACATGAAATTTTAAATCTATCTGTAGTTGCTAAGCAATGACTTGAATTGCAATACGGGTGCAAGTGCTAGGCATTTCTGAAAATCAATCCTTTTACAGAGGTACTCATCTCAGAATCCCTCATTTATGGAAAACTCATGACCAGTTTACTGGAGTAAAATGTTACCTAGTGAATAAGGAATAAATATTCTATCATGTCCTCAAAACTAAAGCTGCGCTCTTTCAAAATCTGGTTTGCTCACACTAAATACCCCATTTTTTCTTGCAAATTGAATAAGTAATCCCTTGTGCATAAACTTAGCTGAATTTGCAGGTCCACCACAAATCCTCATTAAAATATCACACGTAGTGTTCTCTATCATAAACTAAATATTTTTTCCAACACTGTTTTTGTTTAAAAATGCAAACCTAAGATATATGAAGAAAATTCACTTTATTAGTTTTTGGTGCAATATTGTTTTCTTTTTGTACATATGTACATATATGTGTATATATATATATATCTGTATATATAGATACACACTTGCATATACATATAAATGTATATATATAGTATTATTACTGCAGATATGCTTGCCTTGGACCTGGTGATATTCTAAGTACCAGAGATTACAGATGATCCTCAGCCCCTTTGTAATATTGCCCCTTCTTCCATATAATTTACAACAGTTTTAATAAGTTGAGCACTCATCTTCAAAACAGAGTTATCACATCAATTCTTTCACTTGGCATAAAAATGTTTGTGTGAAATTAAGTTGGTTACATTTAAACACTGTGATAAATCTCAGTGATGGTTGGGTTGTACTGCACGTGA
This sequence comes from Cinclus cinclus, assembly GCF_963662255.1. Lineage (NCBI taxonomy): Eukaryota > Metazoa > Chordata > Aves > Passeriformes > Cinclidae > Cinclus > Cinclus cinclus. The sequence goes on from NC_085048.1 coordinate 91,763,046, forward strand.
ATTTAAGTATTTCTCTTACTCTTCACAGGAACCTTGGCTTTTGCAGAACATAAAAGCACTTTCACCCTCCATGCCAACAACAAAAATCCAAATTATATTATCTGCCACTTTTATTGCAAGTAGGGCAAATTTGCAGAAGTAAAATTGGTTTGTCTGGCTACTGAGTGTCATCATCACTACACACACACACAGAAGCTGAAGAACATTTCTTTGGCAAAAGAAAAATCAGTGTTTCAAAGAACGCTGTTGAATTTTATCTTGTTAGGTCAAACCAGGAATTAATTTAAAAATAAAAAAGCATTGATTTTTTTAAAACTGATAATCTTAGCTGATTGTAATAATATATTCCCAGGAATTAGCATGCAAATATGAAGAACATAATGAATGCAAGTGTGTACACAGCTGTTTATTCATCCTTTGTGTATATGCATATATAAGGCAGGAAAGAAGACATTTTCTCATACTGAAACTCAGTAAGTTTTGCTAAATTCTGAGGTAAGACAATTATATGGACACTGTTTAGTTTACAAGCATTAAAGTGTGTTGAGGTACAATATCTCTATCATAGTGAAAGTGGAAAATTGTAAGATATGTTTATACTGAGGATTGGTTGGCAGAACTGGGCAAAGAGTGGCAGGTAGAAGAAGCAGGAGAGGTTCCCTAGAAATTTTTGATCTCTCTGTAAAAGTCAGGGTCCAAAATTTTCCATTGTCTCCAAAACTCTGGTAACAATTTTTAATACAATTGCCTATGCTCTGTTATAATGGCAAGTTAGGCTTCCTGCAGAAGTCTCCCTCAGATGCTGTTCACTGACGTAATGCAAGGCATATAATTTTGAAAGGTGAATCATTACTATGTCTTTCTCCTGCACCTAAAAATATAGTTCTTTTCTCTTTGTACCCAAAAACATGGCTAAATAAATCTCTGTAAATAAGGGAAAAGAGTGTAAATTTTAATGCAAGAAAGTCACATTTAATGTGTCTTGCTAACCAAACAGTATGGAACTCAAATGAATACATAAATTTATGTTTTATAAATATTCTAAATCTGTGATAAACATTTTTTTCACACTGAATGATCAAATATGCCACCAAGCTGATTCACAGGCAAAGCTGTACAATGTAGCCTGGTTAAGTATTTAGATCTTATTACTGCTGACTATTTAATGAATGAAACTTAGGTTAGATAAATGGTTCCATCTGTATGGCTAAAAACCAGAATATCTTCATGTATGAATAAACTTTGAACAGAAGTGGTTGAACAATCAGTAATCATTTCAGTCATCTTGAGATTTAAGATTCAGCTGCTCATTTAACTGGAAGTATTCCTTGTGTACAATGAGCTGCAAAGGAAAATAACATTGCCAAGAGCTGGAAGCCATCTCTTAATCTGCATAGTCTGATTTGCTGCTTACATTCATTTCAAAGATGTTCAGATAGTTATTTTTATAAGGGCAAATTCTCCCTGCCCCAGTGCCAATCTGAGGCAGATGACATAAGGAGGAGGATATAATCTCCTTTGTGACAGATAACTCCAGAGCTGTGCTGCAGCAACACCGACTGCAGCGCTCGCCCCCCGGCTTCCCTGTGTGCACAGCAAATCCCCGTGGTCTCGAGGGTCAAACCAGAATTATTCCTCACATGTTTACCTTTCACCATACAACTGAATTGCATGTTTTAGCACTGCTTTCCTTACCAGAGTGGTAGTGAGTTATTTTTAGGAATGCTGAGAAGTCTTGGGGTAAAATTCAAACAATTGGGGAATCACATTGTCAAATGTGGGGGAACAATGCAACATTAACAATGCTCCCCCTCTGAAATTTCACATTTAATGAAACAAAGAAACCTCACTTACATTTGTATTCAACAAATCTACACTAATATAGCTTTCATGATATGGGGTATTTTTTTTTTTACATGAGTCCTGATGCAAAAAAAAAAACCAACAACAAAAGAACAGAAGGAATTTGAAGTTATTGCATGTAATATACTAGTTTAGATTGGGTATTAGATCAATTACAGGTATAAATAAAAGCCTTCAGGACCTCTTGTATTCAATGACACAAGCATCCATTGGGATTCCTACATTAAACCATCCAGTAACATATGTTCCTTGGAAGCTGTCTTGGGTACAACTCATGGTTAAGGGTATACGGTTAAGCAATGAATTAATCATAAAGAGTCAATCTGGAAGCCTCTGCACTGCAAGTCAAAACAGCCACTGAGACATGTCTTCTGTCTTAAATTGTCTCTTGATTTTTCTGCTACAGTTTCACCAACAGGACCGCTTAGCTAACGAGAGCTACATTTCAATCTCACAAATATATACTAAATAATATAATCTTATCGGGCAAGATGTAGACAGTTTGACAGAAAAATTCAGATGCTCCCTTAAGGAAGTTACCAGCCAAAATACTTCTAATTTTTACAGGCAATATGTCTGTAAGGGCCATCTCATGTGCCTCCTACACAGGCACATGTTGTCCCGTTAATCAATAGAGATAGCTCATGTGACCTATAACTTACTAAAATGCAGCAACAAACATATATAATCTATTTTCATAGTATTATTTTTTTTTTCAGAGTAGCAACCTCTGTGGTTGGCAGAGCAATGTTAAGCCATGATGAATGGGAGCAGAACTAGATTAGATGATCATCTCATGAACCAGACCTTTTCTCATTCACAAACTTTTTTCTAAGTGGTCCTTGCTAGAAAAAATTAAAAGCCTCAGATATGTGTTTAAAGCTGCTTTATGAATAAAAAAAAATTATCACCATCTCCTATATCATAAAATAACATTTGAATTTTCTGGTTTCTAGCAAAATGGCTGCAAACTTGGGAGTAGTTTTTTGATGTTAGAGGAAAGCACGAGTCCTGCCACTTTAATGCAGAGATTGCACACACACTAGGTCCCCAGGCATTCCAGGTTTTGAGTTAAATGAATTTATTTTGGTGGTGATGCAGTAAGGAAGAGGCACATACTGAAGAAGAAATTACATTCCATAACCTCCCATAGAAATAATGCAGTCTTGCTGCTATAACAATGTAAGGCCATGTGTGGCTACAAAATGAAAAAGAACTATGTGCTTACATCCCATTTCTGATTTTTTTGCAGCTATCTGAGAAAGATTTGATATTGTTGTTGTCTAAGCACATTTAAACTTCAGCTGAAATAACTGCCAAGTGATTCATGCCTATGTAGGTGAATATACCGATTGTATCTGGAGCCCCAGTGCGCCATTTTCATTTCACTTTAAATAAAAAACAAAATGTATCTGTGTCAGTCAGTGCCCTTCTGCTGTACTCAGAGGTATCAAACAGGCTACAATTATGATTGTGAAGTGATTGTGTCACATTGGAGGAAGGTTTATTGCTTTTGAGTCTGCTAGGCAGTAACACATTCTGTTTCATATTACTCTTTATATCATTGTTTGGCTGTGACTAGAATAATCAAATGCCATCAAATGCTGTCAAATTCAATTTACAGTATTTTTCACTGAAGCAGGCTTTCTGCATTATATTTCCTGTTTTCCCTTTCTATGGTTGCCATGGAATAGCAGCGGTAATCATCAGCTTTATTTACAAAACCAACAGAGTGAAGACATGTCTTGGGCTATAACATACACTTTATTCCTCTTTATACAGGGGAGGGACTTGGGTTTTTTGATCAGACAGTTAAAAAAAGGCAAACAAAAGGGTATTTCAATACAGCAGGAATTTTTGGAGACTACTAACATCTTTAAGGCCAAAGTGAATTTATATTAATTATCACTGAGGATTCCAAAAGGTAATTGGATTTCCCGTCTTCTCAGTCACACCTTTAATATAATTAAAAGTCCCAAACTCTTTGTGGGAGGCTAGGATCAGCCCAGCATGTGTTTGCCACACATACTTAAGAGCTGGAAAACCCAGGAACTTCAGAGTTTAAATCCCTCTCAAATACATGGCTTGAATTTTATATTCTCTGACTTCAGAAGTCATTCAAGAAGGTAGCTTCAGTGAGTTTTTAACAGTCAACAGGCACAGCAGAGATCAGCGCTCTGTAGTTTAACACTGCCCTAAACGCAGCTCTCTCTACAGAAAAAACCCTCACACAGGGCTCAGGAAACTCCTCATAGGAAGTGAGAAGGTATCAGTCAACAACCACAGGGCAGATGAACACAAACACCAAGGTACATGAACAGATGTACCGTAATCACTGTCCACATTACTTACTTAGGAACATAAATTATCTTGAAAAATTGTCCTGCTTTAGGAACCAAGATACCTTTTTCTGCTTTTAAAAATCTCAAATTTGGTGAATTACTCCTGTTTCCATTACAAAATTCTCAACTGTCTATCAGAGAACATTGAAGTTTGTACCTACTGGTCTGGGTAAGCACAGTACAAGTATCTATCCTACAAACTTTTTCTAAGATTTTTGCTCCCTTGAATTTTTAGAATGTAGTTCAGGAAGACGATTCATATTTCAGTTCATATTCCCAACACGGCCATCCATAGATCAGCTTCATACCTTAGCATTTGAAAGGTAGTATCATATTTTTTCTACACCTTTATTCACCTTCCAAAAAATCAAGGAATAAAGAAAGGAACCATTTAGTAGGATTAAGAATCTGAGGTGATAAGGGCATTTACCTGTAGACAAAGTAGTTAGTAATTACACCATTTGGTTTCCTGGGTGGTGCCCATTTCACTTCTATAAGTGCAGGTCCAATTGCTTTAACAACAGGTGGGCTCAGTTCTCTGGGAGGTGCTTCAGCAGTTCTTGAATACGTTTGACCACCCACTCCACACCCACCTACAGAATGAGAAGTCTGTGTAGGGATCAGAGCTTTCTCCTCAACAAAAAATACATTACAAGCAAATGATTGTCAAGCAAAGAAACTGCTGGTAGAAATGGTGTCTCATTTCACCTCGTTTCATTGTGAAATATTCATCTAAAGTACCACAACTCTTCCGATTAATTACTCCTGATTTTTAGCAGTGAGAGTGAGAAGCAAATTGTTTCCAAACTATCATTTTAGAAATACTTATTTCAATAGATTTTTGAAAAATTCTATCAAAGTAAGGGAATTTCTAATTTTTGGGCTCTTCTCTCCCGTCTTTATGATCATCACTTCTTGTTGGTGACTAGTTACAGAACTCAGAACTAGTTACTGATTCAGTTCTGTACATCCATTGTCAAAGATCTTTAACCTGCTTGTGAAGAGCTTTTAATAAAGTGGCACATATTACCTAAAATGCATATTTTAAACCTCCATTTGATAAATTCATGGTATATGGAGAAATACATACATGATACATGGAGAAATATTTAATGCTTCATTCAGTGCTAGGCTTCCTTTTTACTAGGTAAACATTTGACTCCAATGTAAAATAATTTCATCTGTCTTTCAGAGTTGAATCTACCTGGAAAATCCCCTCCAGTCACATAGACAAGTGTTTTAAATTGCCTTACCACTCTGGCATGCTTGTATTCTTATCTCATATAGGGTGTAGGGATCCAGGCCATCGACAAAGGCAAAATGTGCACGTCCTACTGGCTTCACCAGCAGAGTGGGACTGCTCGCATTTAGCAGGATGTTGTATTCCAATGGCACATTGACAATGAATATCCCTGTTGTGAAACAGAGAGGAACCAGTGATTATCTGAAACACTAACAACAGTGCAGAACAACTTCAAAGAGCCATTCATCACATGCAATTTTAAATGTAAGCCCCCTCTGGAGGTTTTTCCAACTGCCTCTTTTGAAAACTACCAATCGTTTAAATATAAACTGAAACAGATCCATCTGCAGATTATAAGTGGAAGACAGACATTATGGTTCTTAGGTAAGAATCAAAATTCAATTCAATGCGTGTTTTGCAATTGCCACTTCTGGGAAGACCGACCTTATGACTTGGAACCAGGCAGCTTTTATGCATTTTGGAGGAGTAACAGCTACTAAGCACTGCTGTTTGAATAGTCTTATGATCAAACAAGTGAATTGCAATCATTCAGCAAATTATGCCTTTTTAGCCCAACAGCAGTAGCTGAGTGTAGGTTCTTAGCCTGCTTCACCAGTAGAGTACAATACAATAGCTTGAGACAAGAAACATATAATTTTAAATGATGAAAAAACAAACTGTTCAGTTTTTGTTAGAAAAAGAACCTCTCCTTTTTCAGTATTTGAATTCAAACATTTCCCCCATCTATTCCTATTCCCATGCTGTCAGTTCTTAATTTTCTAGTTTTCTTGAGAAGCTGAAAAACTCAGTTCCTTAAGAAGAACAAACTAAGCCATACACCATCCCTTTAGAACAACAGGAAGATGTTCCTAGATGCTCTCTTTTCTTCTTCCACATGGGCATGTCTAAGGGTTTTGGTTGATTGGTTGGTGGTTTTGTTCGATTTTTGGTTTCCTTGGGCAGTATTTTTTATTAGGAAATGGGCTGTAGGCTTCTAACTTTTTGTCCACTATGGACTGGTCTGTGCAGACAGCAGCAATCTCATAAAACCAAGAGAATGACCAAAGAAGAGTTTGTATAAAGTGTGTTTCCTTCATTCTGCAGTCACATAAGGAACAGCCTTAAGAAAGGACAAAGTACAGACTAGACAAGGCTCCTTTCTGAGATGAGCCAAGATATATCTGATAACTAAAAGCACATTTCTCTTTCAACACAAAACCTACTTTAGATGTCACAGAGATGACTTTGTGACTGCAACAAGGACCAGATGCCTGTGAGCAGTTCCGAGACTTGTCCAGACCTTGAGAATTTTTCCATTGTAACTCTGGAAAACAACTCAGCTTTTTCTCCTAATTACAGTTTCGGTCCTTTTCTGATAAAGCATCTACATTGATACTACTACCCTGAAGCTATAAAGAGCATTTTTTTCCACTGTTGTGCATCTGTAAGATTTTTTTTTTTTTTTTTTTTAGCTAAGTATGTATGTGAATATATATATAACTAAAAAACAAAAGTTTGCAAGAAGTCAGAGATTTCAAGTTTGGTTGCGGTACTATGAACAAATGATGTACTTTGAAAGATCAGAAAAATCTTTGAAACACCATTTTTTTACAATTCTCATAAGAAAAAGAGAATATAAAAATCCTAAAAAAATAACATTCTGCTGCCTGACTAGATGCTAGACAAAGAAAATGCCATTACACTAGAAAGCTGAAAAATAGCCCTGAAGTAGAGGCATGACTTCAATCTTATTCAACTACTCAGCTTACAAGAAGAACAAAGATGTTGTTAGGAGTTGTTGGAAGAGGTGAAAGGAGAAGGTAACAAAAAAATGCAAAAATTCCTCTGCAAAAATTTCCTTCTTCAGTATAAAAGTTACAAGAAAAATACCAAGATCTAATGATTAAGAATGGAATATCAGAAACAGAACTTTTTAAATCAAGAATGATGTTACAGAGTAAACCTCTGAGAGGTGATCTTGAGATGGATTGGTTTTACATCAAAGAAAATTATTTTTTGCCTGATATATGGAAAATGAAATGCCCCAGAAGAAGGCACTTGAGTTTTGAGTGTAAAATGTTGCCAGTAATTAAAAATATATTGTTAAAGATAAATAATTACTACTACTACTAGTAGTAGTAGTATTTCCTCTCTATAATTGGAGGGTCTGTAAAGGATACAACAGAATATCTGAAAGAGTTTGAAATAGTACAGAGCATACCAATAGAAACCTTTTTTAAAATCTCCTACTTAAAGTCCCCTTCTTCTCCAGTCCTGAACATTGACCAGATATTTCAGCCAGGAAAACCCATTCCTTTATGAAATTATATGATTAAGTTTTTTGCATCTGATCAGTGCATTTATTCTAGGCAAAAATCACCAGAAACCTTTGAAATTGAAACTATTCGGAATGCTTGATTTCCCAAGGAAGATTGAATACAAACAAGGACAGCTGAATAGAGCCATCAGTATGCAGCAAAGGACACCTATTTCAAAGTAAATGACCTCTCCAACAATATTGTACAGTGTTCAGTCCATATCAGAAATTATTAAAAAAACACCACCTCACACCTGAAACACAAAATCTTAAAATTCTGCTAAATGTTGCTCTGTATCAGTATTGATACCAACAATAAATATGTTCAAGAGAAAAAATACTCTCAAGAAGTGAAAATGAAATTGGAAATAAAATCACAAAAGCATCCTGAAAAATTCCGAAGTCCAATGGAATCCTTCTACACTTTGATCAAATTCATTGACTACAAAAATCAAAGGATCACTTCCTAATCTGGAAAATTATAATACATACTCTCACAACACAGAAACTTGTAAAAATCCCCCTTTCTTTCAGAACAGCCTTCAGCATCTGCAGCCAGTCTGAAACCACTACCTTGTGTGCTCTGATGACTGAAGGAAATGAAATGGGCATATTTGTTCAAGTCATCTGGGAAACCATACAACTTGGTTAGTTCCAGAGTTCATAAATTTATGTCAGAATAAAAGGAACTGTAAAAGCACAAGTGAACCAATTTACCCTAAATGCAAATGGCAGTTTTGTTATTTGGTGTCAGAGTTACCATGAGCACAATGACAACCTGCCATAACACATTTTCATGTTCACTAAAGAACAAGGATTTAGTTGGTTAATATTCCCAGCAATACTCTTTTTCATAATTTACAACAACTAGATGCTGATAGGTTATTTAACATTTATGAAGTTAAGATGTAATCAGAAAAGCCCTGATTATCTTTACAAATAAAAAAGTTAAATTATTCCACTTTTTTTTTTTTTCTCTGAGACTTCATTTCACAGCAGGTGCACATTTTGCAATGGGACAAATCAATCAAAAGAAACCCTGGGTTTTTGTGGGCATATTTGGACAACATTTAATGGACAATTCTGTGCAAAACTTTGCAAATTAGGTTTGATGGCTCTGTGCACTTCAAAATTAGGCTAGGTCAAAAATAGAATTTGCAACACAAGATGGTTAAAACTGGGGGTAAAAAGCCACAGACTTACAGACTGGTCACCCAAAATCTGTTTGAAGTTACTAGCTGAAAATTTTTTTAATATGATGTGAAATCCAATCATAATTAAATCAAAATAATCAAACTTTTTCACTTACATGAAACAAATTCTGAAACAGGAATGTCTTTTAAAGTTATATTTTAATATTTAAATTCAAAATACAAAGCAATCTATTTGGCTTCCTGAGATAAACTATTTACATTGTGCTTCACATATCCAGATGTCTCAATCTGGTTGCATCAAAAGTGTTACCACCAAGACTCTGAAAACAGTAACAGCTGGAGATGCTGATTGTTTGCAAGATGCAGAACTTTGGATATTGAGCTTGAAGAGCTTGTCCTCCAATGAGATGGAGCAAACAATAATTTATTTAAAAAAGCAAAAATGAGAGAATGCGACACTGTCTTATCAAAAGTCCCATTTGCTAGACCACAAGAAACCAGGCTAGTTGGAGAAGCTGTGACAAATATGTGGTAGTCAAACACCATATTTGATCCTTAGAAAAATAAAGTAAGAATTCAGATTTTACAGAACTGTCATTGTAACTGATACGCAAACCTAGAGGTGGATAAAGTGAAATATTTTAATCCAGATGATAATTAACATATAAAGCAGGTATGCTCAGAGCAGAAGATGGAATCCTATTTTGAGTATGTTCAACTTACAGCTTACCACCAGAGCAACTGTAGACACCCAGAAGAATCAGGTCCCCAGTGAGGACCAGTGGGGTTGCCAATGACTTGGAATGCAGGATGGCTACCTGACTACCTATCAATAACATTTATGGATATACCCTGGGGAAATTATGCAGTGGGCTTTGTTTTCCATTCCGCTCTTCTGCTTCTATCCATGGCACTAATAGTTGTTCCATAATAATTGTAACATATCCTTCTGTAGCATATCAGTGAAATGTACCATACCTCTGAGGTCTGTGCACTGAGGCAATGCCATACAAGATAATGGAATACCTATTTCAGAAAATAAAGCCCTATTTTCCACAGTGAGTGAGGTGTGTCAAGTATTTTTTTTCTGAATCTGTCACTGTAAACACTACTGGGCCACCCTACTCTTTAGCTAAGTCAAGATTTTTGAAACACTATGTATCTATAAAGTCACAAGATTAAGATATATTACAGATGCTGAAACATTATAATTAAACCATCCAAAAGGAAGGTCTGTGTAATACGATGTGTCCATAATTAATCCTGAGGGTGATTACTTGATCCAAATTTATTACAGCAGATAAGACAGAATGCCAAAGCAGCCCTGATATCCACAGACAGGAAGACAGTATGAACAAGTACCTTGCCATCAAAACTTTGTAAGTTAAAAGCACTTTTTCTACCACTGAGTCTGTACCAGCGAAAAGAACAGTTTTGTCCAAGAGTGACTGCTAAGCCTAACAATCCTTTTAAGTAAAGGTGCATTTTAATTTTATAAGGAAAACCTATGTTGCCTCAACATAGCCTATTGTGAGGCAATTATTTATGCACAGAAAGGAAACAGATAAAAAAAAAAAGAGGAAAATAGTTATTCTATGTACATGGACATAAGTATAAGAAGCAGTAAACAACTTAGGCTATTCCTACAAAGCTGGGGATGTATGTGACCCCAGACACCTGTAGGATAGGATATGTTAATGGGATCTGGGCTATTCCAGGTCAGAACTTCCAAAATAAACCTTCACCTGCATCCTTTGTAGTCTGCAGGAAAAAAAAAACCAAAACTCCAGAACCACAGAGGACCTCAGACTGAGAACAAAACAGGATTATGAACTGTCAGTAATTAGTTTCCTAGCTTCTGCATAGAGCAGTGGTTCTGCCAACAGGCAGCATTGTTCAGTAACATTTCTCTGCTATTAGTACTCCCCATTCTTATAAGACCAGCTAGTGACCCCGAAGGGCTATAATAAAAGGAACAGCAAGATTTGCTTTCCTGTCTTAACTAGGAAGAAAATGAACTCTGCTCCAGCTGAAACCAGGACCATACCCAACAGAAGCACAGTATGAAAATCCCTTCTTCGTATTTAAAAACCTAAATTATTAGCTCCACAACAAGAAGGCAAAGAGCAAGGGGGTAAGTTATCAAACATCCATAGAAGTGAGATAAGTATTCAAGGTGTGTCCCAGTATCTGGAAAGAAGGACATGTTCCTTTCCCGTCTGTACAGAATAATTTCTACAGATGTATGACTACATCAACCCTGCATCTTCTGCAGATCTGTAATGTCCACCCTCATCCCTCTGCTTGTGTGGTTTTAGGAACAGATGGACCCTTGTATCCATAATCTTAATTGCAACATAACCAAACGTACTACACAGAGCCTGGTTCTCCTTGCAGGTTTGTAACCTACTGTGAGTAACAGGAATTTAAGCAGCTGGAAAAGGTCTAGAACAAGGACAAGGTTTTCTGGGAAACACCCCACTCTTCACAGCCTATACTATTCCAGTATATTCTTATATTTTAAATATATTTATAATGTTGCTGAATATTTTGTACCTTAAATTATATTTATTATCAAAACTATAATACTGCATGAGTCACTTTCTAATAAAACCAACTGTAGATTATATGCCATTTGAATTCACCTGCCTTCTGCAGGGTTCTAAATCCTTTCAGGCAGTAGGGGGAGAAGTTTAATTTAAGATTTTAATCTTTTTCATATATTATAGCATTTCTATAATGGATTTTGTGCTCCTGAAAACTAAAAGATTGACAGCTCAGGGTATTATAGATTTATTAATCATTGCTTAAATGGGTAGGGTGAGTGCTGCTTAGCACTGCCACAATACTTGCAATCCTAGTCTTGAAGGCAAAATACTTTTTCTAGGTGACTTTATTTTTAATGCCAATTGACCCTTGCTAAGCAAGGATAGAACATCTTAAATAATTAGGAAGAGGAGATATTAAAAACTCCCATGAATTCATTGATAAAACACTTATGGCTGTTATTGCAATATGCAAACAGCTGAAGTTTCTAAGAAAACTGACGTAATTTTAATTGAAAAAAACCCAGTATCTCCAAACTAGAAAACACCTTGTTGGAGGTGAACTACACCAAACAAAAGATTGTTCATTACGAGGCTCTCATTGTCCCAATAAATACAGTATATAATTCTTATAACATCACTAAAGTGCAACAATCACTTTAACTAAGATCTATATTGATGAAATATTGCATAGCCTCTCTTATAAAAAGATACTATAATTCAGTTAATTCCTTGCTACCCATCTTTATAGCAGGTGAAGGTCACCTGGTAGTGTTCAGGAGAAGAATAACTAGAGTAAAAAGACTTGTGGGCCTTTGCTGATCCCCCATACTGCAAGGTAACATATCCACATTACACTAAAGTGCTTGAGCAGAAAAAAATTACACAATCAGGTGAAAGCTAGCACAGGGTCTCTGTCACACAGCCTAAAAGATTTTCAGGTTTCCCTGGGGATAACACAGGTTAGTATGAACAGAAGAGAAAACTTAATGATTTTTGGGTTTTTTGTCATTAATATTTGCACTCCGTAATAGTTCCCAACACCAAAACATGCAGGATTTTGCTCAGCTAAACTTCACAATACCCATGGCAAGTATCTAGGTCAATATTATTAAACTAATATGTCTCTAGGACACAACAGCTTTGGACACTGGTTATTTAAATCACAAACACTAAAACCAAATATGAAGAATAAAAATATCAGAATGATTCAGCTGACTACATGGATATACTAATTTTTCAATCCTTTCATTTTGCTACAAAGTACTATACAGAAATACATTTTTACCTGGCACGTCCCAAGCTAGAAATATAGAATATGCATCAATTACTGTGACATTATATGGGACATGAATTTTCTCTGGTGTTCCTACTGGTGTTTGTATAACATATTTATCACTAGTGTTGCTGCCGCCCCAAGTGCTGGCTTCCAGCTGGTAAACATATCTGCACAAACACAAAAAGATCAGTAGACACTGCAGTTAGAAGCTTTAGGCATATCAGTAACAGAACATTTCCATTTGCACCAATTTAAAGTGAATACAATGTATATTACAAATACTGCATGAGTGAAGATTTTCGCATTTAAGTTTTCCTAAATGTGAGAAAAGTAACTTAGAATAATAAACATAGAACCTTAGATACCAACTAAAACGCTCGTACTAAATACTAATACTAAAATTCAAATTAGCTTACATAAGAAAGAGAAGTATTGATTCAAAAGGTGTCAAAACTATTTCAGAATAGCGTCTACAAAAATATCAGCAGTCACTTTTGAGCCTGTATGTTCAATATGCACTGGAACATTATATACCATGTGCACTGCTGTTTGTCATATAAAACCTGAAAATTTTCAGAGTATATTCTATGATGGAAAAATACCTACCATTGAGCTACCAACAAACCATCCAAGAAAGAAAAAATAAAAATAAAAAAAGAAAGAGCTTTGCTTCTTGGAATCAGAATGACCTATTCTCAAAAACAAAACAAAAAATAGAAGTCCTTTGAATAACATCTTTCTAATATTTGAAGGACTCCTAAAAGTAGTTACCAATTTTCAGTAATACAGTAATATTGTAAGAGAGTTTTCTTCTGTTCACAATGTTATAATTTGTACATTTCACTAACACAAATACCTATGCTTTTCAAGGCCTTTTACCTGTTACCAGAGCTCTTTAACATGCCTTACCTACTGTTAGGCTGCAGGTTAACATCTGTGAAATTCAGGTCTGTACTGCCACCCAGGAAAATCTGCTCTCCATCACGAAATAATCGATAATGAGTAATGAGTCCATTGGGTTCCTTTGGTTCACTCCAATACATTTCCACTTCTGTTGAGCTGACTATGATATGATGAGGTTTTGGCCATACCCCTATTAAAATCAAAATGACACTATTTTAATTTTATTACAGAAATTCAAAGGGTTTTTTTTTTTTAAATTTCCCATTCTCATGCTGTTTTTTTCAGCAAAGTAATGAAAACATGAAACAAGACCAGGGAGAATCACAGAATTTATCACATTTTCTGCATTTATCCTATAACAAATGCAACCAGTTAGACAAGGTAAAGATTAATGGAGAACGAGGCCAAAGGCTGCAGCCTTTATATGCCCAGTAGTCTCTGCTTATTAATTTGTGCTTTAAAATGTATTTGTCTTCTAATTCTAACTTCGTTAATGAAGCTATGGAACTCAGAGATTAACTTGGGGAAATTTTCACAAAAAGAAAGTAGAAATGCAGTACCAGGCAGTAAAGAAAATGTGGCAAGACACAAAAACTCCAAGAGAGACAGATTCTCTTGTGTAAATTTCTACATGATAGCTTGATGGATGGCAGTGGCATTGTGCACCTTGTTAATCGGTCAGAACATACATGCCCGTATGACCATCTCTTTGCAGTTCTATAAGAATGACTTTCTCCCTTACCATGAGGAGCAGCTTGTAAAGTTTGACCTGAAAGTGGTTGGCTGGAAGCACACCCAGCAGATGTGCATGCAATAAGCACAAAGCTGTAATTAGTGTATGGCTGAAGACCTAGAAAAAGCAAAGAGAGGTTAGGTTGAGATGTTGACATCAATCATTCCAAGAATAACATCTCTGCATAGAAAGTTACTAGACTTAAAGTTAACTTTTTAGCATTTTTGGCAAACATAAAGTATGAACTATTCTTATATTACCCCTGAACAATACTAAAATGGTGAATTCTCACTAATTTAGACATATATCCTCTAGTGATTTAAAAGGCCCAACAAAACAATTCAGACTGTCTGTCTTTGCTGCCATGGATCTGTGGGTATGCCTCATATATCTGAATCAGTTTTGAATCAAAAAACTTAGCAATGACACTTGCAATGCAGAAAAACACCTGAAAGCACAATTGCTTAGAGTTTTGGACTTGAAAAGACGAATAGTCCGTAATGTTTTGAAAATTTATTGCAAATACATTTGCAATAATAAGATAATAAAATACTCACTTGTACATTAATCCTTCTACCACATTGCAAACAAGTCTAAGGATACTCCTGGCACCTTCCCAATTTCTGCTTGTTTGTTTTGGTTTTTTTTTCATTTTCTCTCTATTTTTTTCCCCTATTTGATACAAGACTTTACAATACATGCTACCAAGCAGTTAGAAGCTGGACTGACAAGCAAGCACTCATTACAAGATATTAATTTTAGTTCCGTGTAATTTTAAATTCCTTTTTCAGCTCAAACCTTCTATGCTGGACATCCTTGAATGGGATAAAAAGAGAATATATTGCTTTGCCTTTTCCTTGGAAGTTTTCAAACATCCTTGTGCTGCATGTCGATGACTTCAGATTTGACATCAAATTGACAGTGGCTTAAGAATTTGACTTTAGGGATCTTCATAAAATTGCACTCATAATTTGGCTAAGATACTGAGCTTTTAGAATAGCCAATTCTGTGCACCCATTAAAGGCTTCTTGTAGTTCAATTGTTAAAGATGCAGACCACTGTGAGATCACCTTATAGCTCAGCTTGAACTGCTGATCAGCCTTCCTCACACAGCACCCTCCAGCCCACAACACAGCACCTTTGCTAAACTATCCTTTTGGATATTTATCAAAATTGATTTTTAAGATATCACCAGGCACAAACACTGAAAATCCCTTTCTCACCTTTTCAAGGACCCCCTTGTTAACACCTCATAATACATTAAATAAAGGTTCCTGCTCCTGAATGTAAAGGATACAGAAAGTACAACAAAAAGGAAATTATACACAGAATCTCTTTGAAAATATTAAAATTGCAAAACTAAACACTTAAAAACTAGGAAATACTAGTGCCAGGACATCGTACAATACAAACTGATCCCCTTTTGTTCACAGGCTTTGTGGCAGAGTCCTTTCTAAAACTGCCTCCAACGTGTGGCCTCTGGCCTGATCAATTGTAATTTGAGACTTTTCTTGTAGAGTCCACCCCTAGAGTGCTCAGGTGTTTTACTAACACCAACCTGCTGAGCATTCCAAATGTCTTAAAACACTACCAAAACAAAAAGTACCCCCCCGACCAACTCCATAAAAAAACACATAAATTCAAAAAAAAGTAAAAGAGAACGATTTCTCTCAGAATCAGGATGCCAACTCAAAGAGACAGAGAGAACCAAAAATTTCCTTGGAGCTACCAGGAAGCCATTTGGGATGCCCAGGACCTGGCTGTCAGACTACCTAGTGCTGTGTAAAACTTTATATATCCGAGCACAACAGGTGCCTTCAGCTGCATCTCTGAGAGCTCAGGAAATTCAGGTCTCAGGCAAGGTAATGAAAATGAAGAAGATGTGGTTGTGACAAACTGTGAAAGACTGGGGTGTGCCTTCCTCAGTACAAGAGCCTGAACAACTATTCAAGCCCTGGATGTCAGGTCCCTCCCTTTGGCAGTCCATGCCACCAGCCCCTCAATGACCCACGTTTGGTCTCTCTGGGCTGGCACTGTCCCAGTTGCCTCCAATGTTCCTCCCTCCTTGAAAGGGAATGTAGCTCTGGGCAGAAGCAGAATTAGGCCCATCTACATTGAGACTCCCAGAAGGAATTAATCCACTAAACACAGCCAAAGCTGAGGCAGCAATTATTTCTCCATACAGGAGCCTCATTTTATTCCTCCCTGGAAGAGGCACAGATTGTGGACTGAACGAGGCAGTAACCCTATGAACAAATGACTGTACTGCTGTGTAATGTAAATTGTTTGTGTGGAAGAGGCTGAATTAGGATTATACAGGTCAATTCATAGGCATTATACAGGTCAATTTTAAAGCTTGTGGCTTTGTGGTCTTAACAGTGTACTTTTGATGTAGCTCCTGTGTCTGAATGGAATTATTTCAAGAACAATGCAATTCTGTGGCAACAAAAGCCTGTGGAAGATCTTTGTTTATAAACAAATCTCTGCTTACACCCTACACCAAGATATTTTAATTAAAATGTATTACAAACAAATAGACTGCAAGAAGAAGCAGCAATTACATAGGAAAGTAAAATACTGAATGGAAGACATGCAGGCTGCTTTACAAACTGGACAAGTTGTGAAGTAGAGAAAATAAAGAGATGACTCAGAGGGACAACCCTTGCTGTAACCTAATAATGAACTGGAAGAGAAGAAAAATCATCTGAACACTGTGTATAAAAGTAAGGAGGGAGAAAATGACAGTTGCAGACTAGAGAGACGCAAAGGCATGGAGGAAAGCCAAGTATTTAACATTTCAGGATAGAAAAGATTACTGTGGCAACAAATTACTTGAATTCCCCTAAAGGGAGTCATGTTCACTTTTAAAGGAAACACGCATAATAAAGCAATACTCATTTACAACTACACTTAAAAGAGAAAAATGAACATTAAAAAAAAAGCACATGGTTTCACTAAATTTATTGTTGAAATTTTGATACCTGAAATTCTAGCCATATATGGAGCAGTAACAGCAGATTTTTTTACCTAGATTATTAAAGATTTGCATTAGATGCATTGTCTTATGTATGCTTTGGAAAGCTCTGTGCAAATCTATGTGTGTGATTGATAATAAAAATAACAAGTAAGATAATCTTGAAACATAAGCAGCATTTTGCTTTTCTAATGTCTCTACTTGATCGTTCACTAGAGGATATTTCTTTCCTCCTCTTTTTTGGTTTATTATTGTGGGGAATTTATTTTATTTTTTTTTAATCAACTTAAACAGTCTATTATATTGTTGCAGCATTTGTCATTTGCCAAAAGGCTGTGAAACAGTGCTTTTTTTTGTTTTTGTTTTTTTAAGAATGCATTGTTCTATTAGCTAAATCAATTCTTTGTAATACTGTTTGTCTCCATTTGTGGGTATGGCTCCAGCAAGGTCAGTAATTAGCTCCCAGGATAACACTCCTGGGCCCCACCATGGGAATTTTACTCAGGAGGATGTCAGATTGCTGACCACAGTCTCACACAACCCCTCCACCCCCAAGAGTTTCCTTCAGATAAATATTATTAATGATTCAGTGCTGCATATGGAGACAGACTTGACCAAAGACAGTGCTTTGGTATCTCTACAGATTTCATCGCCCTGAAATGGAGAATATGTTCAGATGGAAGAATTTCAAACTATTCGGCATGCATGCTGTTGTTTCTTTTACTAAAGAAAATATTAATTCTTTTCCGTGTTTTTGACCTAAAAATGATTGATCGTACAAATTGTTGATAAAGCCTCTTACTTGGGATATTAACTTTAGTGTATTACAAGGGGGCAGTTGAGAAGAAACCTTTTCTATAAATCCACCTGCTGCTGCTGAAGAGGGCACTCTTGGCTTTCTTTTACAATTCCCCTAATTATTTTCCTCAGTCTTACCCTCTGCCTGGCCCCACTGCAAAGCATTAGCAGGCCCATTTGTAAAGTAGTAGTAACACAAAGTGAAACAATGCCATAACTGTCATCCAAATTGTTCTGTACAGGGTACTGGAAGTGTTCAGTAATAAATGATATAAAAAGGTCTTTTATTGACAAGCTGCCATGTGCTGTTTGCATTAGAGAATATGAGAAGATGATGGCTGCTGCCCCTGGGTCCCAGTGGCATTCAACTCAGTGAGATAGCAGAAAATGCTTCAGTTTGCTTAAAGCATTGATAACACCTCTAAATAATTAACTGAGGACTTCCTGTCTTCAATTACTTAATGCTTTTTTTAACATCTTGAGAGGATTATAAGCAATTTATGGATTTCACATGATGAGCACATTCACCGCTATTCCCACAAAGCATTTGTGGGATCATGTTTCCAAAGCTTTGATGTAATTAAAAATAAGCAGCAAGACAATGGTGCCGTGGCAAGGTGCTCGCCTTCACGTCTGCCGTTTGCGAGACCTGAGATTCAAAGTCCCCACAAACACTAATGCTACAGCTTCATTAATGTTCAACTGTTGCTCAGGGAAAAGCAGGCAGTTTTGGAGAGGGAAATAACAAAGAAGAAAGAAAAAACAAGGATAATGGGAAAATCAGAACATACATCCACAGGGAATAAGACAAACAGTTCAAACATTCGAGATTATGTATGAAGTGAATTTGATTCTTTTATCGTATTCTTTTAATTTAGAGAGCAATAATTACCCACATTGCTAAATCACTTTCATGAGTTCCACATTATTACCCAAGGAAGCTCCTGAAGAAAACAGCAAAAGATTTGATTATGACTGTCAGGAAGAATGATCACTTATTTCATTCCTGGCTTAACATGGCTGCACTGGACAGTGGCTTAACAGAACAGGCACACAAAGCAAAAAAGATCCTTGTTTCTCAGGAATTAATTTAAGTTCCTCTCACTTCCAATTGGTAAGTATTGTTGGCATTAAAATGGAGATATAACTGCCTTGGAGGAGCATGGGAAATATTTTTATAGGGGTTTGATAAATCACTCCTTGTTGGAATGTTCCTTCTTTGCAGTGTAAACTTACAACAGCAATTCTAAAACATGTACCACCAACGCTGGCTAATATCTCATGTCCAGAAGCACTGAATATGGAGATAGGAGTAATACACTGTTGATGAATTTCACACTTGAGCATGATATTGTCAAAGAGGAACAGCAATCTTGCTCTTCTGTGAGTGACTACAGCAAAGACAAACTCTTTTGAAGCACTAAGGGATCCACCCAGGCTCAGAACTCATGCTTTAGAGGTATTTGAGAGTGCCATCTATGCTCCAGAAGATTTGTGTGCCCTACGTCAAATTCTGCTCTTTGGCTGGCTGTTATATGGTGTGTA
This sequence comes from Cinclus cinclus, assembly GCF_963662255.1. Classification (NCBI taxonomy): domain Eukaryota; kingdom Metazoa; phylum Chordata; class Aves; order Passeriformes; family Cinclidae; genus Cinclus; species Cinclus cinclus. The sequence goes on from NC_085048.1 coordinate 91,782,743, forward strand.
CAACATAGGAAATTTCCTACTTGTGGGGCAAAAATAAAAAAAAAAGAGGGAAAAGTTAATGCATTTGTGAGATATAAAAATTCAATGAGCAACCTGAGGTCAAAGAGTGTAAAAGAAGATATCCCATAATGCTTATGGTCCTGCTCTGTGTCCAACACAAGCATCTCCAAGAGGAATTTTACCTCAGAGTAACATTAAAAAAATAACTAAAAATTGAATATTGGAAATAATACATTTGATGTCTGAGCCAAGCTTTCCCCCAAAATCCCTGGAATAAAGGTTCTTTCATCAAGTATATAGAAAATGGCTATAAGCAATATATAATTTTATGAACAGAATTTGAGATCTTTCCTGTTTTGTCTTCCTTTACTTTTTATTATCTCAGATGTAAAGTACTGGATCCTTCTTGATCCTGCACTGCTACACATTCACAACTGCATTGCTGCACATCAGCCATGTTAAAAGAGAGTTTTGAATCTATATGAAGGGATGGCTGGCCTACACAGAATATCTAAGTCCTTGAGTACACTACAAAGCATGCATCTTCAGTCAAGCTGGATAGATTTATTTTAAAATTTTGAAATTAAATCTATTAATATTTTAACAAACAACCACTAGAAATGAAAGAGATTGGAAAAAAATAAATTTAAGATATGTAAAGCCATGATAAAGCATTCCAAACTGTGCACAGGACTGGGGATTTCAAAGTTACTGACAAGTGGCATTTTTAATATATTAATACTGTCTTATATATCTTAAGGACAGGACATTAGCCTGTCAAAGAGCTTTGCCTCCTTACCTGACACTGTGTGCTGCATTCTGCCTGCAGCATCAATGTATATAAGTCCTCTCCCCAGTTGACTGATCTGGTACTCTCTGATGATCCCATTTGGTTTCTTGGGTGCAACCCATCTTAAATGTAGCGCTGTGGAGTTGAGAGCACTGACTTCTGGTGGCTGAACACTCTCGGGGACTCCTTGGACAGTGACTGCAACTACCTGAAGACATATGAATTAAACAGCAATTTATAGTAATAGTACACTACATACCATGATCAATGAGAATGTCACTTTTGTTTTAAAATGTTGTTTGGGCTGGCATATCATTACCAAGGGGCTGGAGATGTAGTTACTTTTTTCCTCCTTTTTCACAATGAAATCTGACCTTGAATACATTACATAAGTCTGTGTCTCCAATTTATCACAACAGGTTCACCACGTTTTAGCTGCAGTGTATGGCACAGGGTGAAACAACAAAAACTGTATTGCTTGAAAACTCTTGATAACTCTCTTCCATATGGTTTGTCAGTGTCTCTGCATTTTAACTGCCTGATTTAATATATCTTAAGCACCAGTAAACATGGGGCTAAGCCTCCACATATCCCATGCAATCTGAACTCTATTGTAATAGCTATCTGCAACTCCATACTTCTGTAAGGATTTTGAAAGACAGGATAAGTTTGCACTTGTTAAGTTCTTTTTACTCAAAAAAAAAAGGGGGGGGGAAAAGGTAATTTCTATTTACACAGTTCCACCATCAGCTACAGAAGAGGCATTTCCAAATTACATTCATTTAATAAGGGAGTCAGACCATTTTCTCTTTGAGAATCACTTTTCTTTTTCTGTTATTACCATCATAAAGTATTTATATTATGCTGCAAATATATAAAATGTACCCTCTGTAATATATTGTCTTAGTGCATAGGTGGAATCAGTCCCCACTTGCAGACTTCAGTGTTTGCAACAGTAAACTCCTTAATCACAGGCAAGTGAAACAAGCAGGATTTATTATCAGGTCAGTGGTTGCCACAACTGAGCCTACATAGTTTCCAGACCACAGCTCTTTGTGCAGACAGAGGGCTATCCACCTATCTTCAACCCTCTGCACCAGTGTTTTTCATTTTAGACTTCTGGCTGAGATTTGCATGAATAAGAAAACCATTTAAACACCTGCAAACAAAAAAAAAATTAATGTTCAATCCCACAGATATAATAATTACAAAACATAGTCATTACTCCCCACCTCTGCCCCACAGACCTTACCCTTTTAGTCCTAGAAATTCATTTTCAAAGAGGCAAGAATAATATTTTGAAAAAGAGGTCACTTAAGAAATCATTTTTGCAAATGATGAATAAGGCAGGTACTTTGCAGAATAAAAACCAGAGCTGGTTAAATAGTAATGTTGGTGAAAGGTACCCATGATTCAAAGTGATACAAAAGGAAATGAAACTGTGAGTAAGGGAGGTAAGAGGTCCTGCTTGCTTAAAACTGAAGCTGAGGTAAGTTGCACACAAAGGGACAGTAAAGCCTGAAGCAGAAAGCCTGCAAAGAGAAATATAGTGAAAGGAGGCTTTTCCACTGGAGAGGAATTGTAAGGGGTTGGTTGAACAAATTGATAGACTATAACTAAAGCAGATAATCTAAGAAATAGCAAGGAAGAAGAGGCTATAGACCTCCTAGTGAGAAGCAAAAATTTAATTTCCAGGTTTAGAGAAGGTGCATCTTAATATTCCTTACTCTATTCTGCCATGTACAGCTTTCTCTTTAACAAACATCAGCTCCTACAGTGCAATTTCAGCTTTGCCAAGACTGAGATACTGCTTTCTTCCTCCGTTTGCTTGTATCAGCCTGGGGTTCCAAATATTCACCTGTCAGTAGCTGAATCCAATCAGATTATTGATGTTTTTTTTCCATTCACTCAGTAATCAGCGTGTCTTCAAATTACACCTTCCCAAAAGCATTTCAATGTTGCCACACTGGCTGATAAAATCCTGGCACCATGCTCCATGAAGCCCACTTCACTAACCTTGCTGCTGTCTGTGCAACCAGCAACAGTGCAGGCTCGCAGCTGGTAGGAATACTCCTGGTATGGCTGGACACCCCTGGTGTCTGTGAAGCTCCTTTCTGTTCCTCTAAAATGCTCGATTCCATTTCGGAGGATGATGTAATGAATGATAAGACCTATTGTAGAAAGAAAGTTTTCCCTTTTGTTAGCTGAGGGATCCTGTGTGATGGGATAATAACCTGCTCTGCATACAGAAAACATTCAGTGGAATATCTGCATGACCACAGTACCAGATAAACATTCTGATTAAATGCTAAATGTCAATTGCCAGCTGCATCTGCATCAGCATCCAAGTAGATCCCAGTTTTTACTGAGAGGTCTTCCAAGTTTCCTCACAGTTTGAAAATAGTAAGCCATATTTTCTGAAATAAACACAAGCACCACCAGCCCTACCCCCGGATTCCCAAATATTTTTTAAGATGATTGTAATTTTCTGATCATATTTGCACATTTGTAATTACAGCTGTTCTCAGAAGAGCACTTTTTAGTATGTGCTTTGTAAAGACATGCTAACTTGTCTTCAGTGAAGAAGACTCTCCTCTTAATTGAAATGAAAATTACCACTAACTAGAACAAAATCTTCTGGCAGAGTTTAGCAACACACGTATTTCAGTGGCAGGGGTTAATTAAGATATATCTTGTGATTTTGGAACACTGTCACAGGAATGATAGAAAAAAAACACTTTAAAAAAATGTATCAATACCATTTGGTTGAAGTGGCTCCTCCCAGTTCAGAAGAATCATGTCTTCCCGATTATTGACTTTGGCCCATTTTGGTTCACTCACACCCTGTGGCACATCTTGCTTAGTGACAGCTCTGCTAATTTCACTGAAACCTCTTCCATAGCTATTCCAAGCAGCCACCCTGTACTCGTATGTGACAAAAGGTTCAAGGTTCACATCTAGAAAAAGAAAATTACATATGGATCTTCTCAGTCTTATCAAAATACAAAATAACTTTTTTTCTCTGGGTTTACAGATAGAAATGGATGCTATTCGTTAGACAGGGCCATTACTTTCATCAACTTTATTGAAAGTAGGTTTAGACATTAGGTGCTCATTGAATTTCGTTCATTGCATACCCCTGAAGCTTCTGCCCCGATTCACAGATTCCTTCTTAAAAGAATTCTGCTTCACTACAATTCATAGTATCACAGAATGGCCTGGGTTGGAAGCAACTTTAAAAGTCACCTACTTCCACCCCCTCTGTCACGGGCAGAGACATCTTCCACTAGACCAGGTTGCTCAAAATCCATCCATCTGGCTTTGAGCAATTCCAGAGATGGGACAACCACAACTTATCAGAGCAACCTGTTCCAGTGCCTCATCACCCTCACAGTAAAGAATTTCTTCCTAATATATAATCTAAACCCTTTTTAGTTCAAAGTCATTCATCCTAGTTCTATCACTGTTTTCTCATGTTAAATGTCCCTCCCCAACTCTGTTGCAGACCTCCCTTTAGGCACTGGAAGGTGCTCTAAGGTCCCCCTTGAAACCAGGCTGAACAACACCAGCTGTCTCAGCCTGTCTACACAGGAGAGGTGCTCCACCCTCTGAGCATCTTCATTACCTCCTCTGGACTCACCCTAGAAAATCCATGTCCTTCTTCACACTGCCTCATATTTAATTAGGGTATCTGATAGCATTCAGGCCATCTTTTTCTCCAGAGCAAATTAACTATACTAGCAAATCAGCAGTCTGGTCTGCCACTTTTCCTTACCTGTAAATGAATACTGTGTTGGACCCCCTGTGTAGACAGCCTCCTCTTCTGTTGGACACACATCTGCTTCTACCTCTGTTTCTGTAGCACTCTGTGAGACTTTTATCCATGCACAGATATTCTCCTTAGGATCAAAGTCACACTTTCCACAATGTGCTGTTTCCTCCATAGATAAAGGGCAAAGGACATTAGCCTTGCATTCTTCTTGTACCTAAGGAATACACAGGCAAATTTAAATATATTTCCCATATCTTCCTTTCCCTATAAATGCTTCCATTAGTATGTCTCTATGCAACACAAAAACCACTCCACCACCTTGAGTACCTTGATATTTCTAGCATATGGGAGACCCTTTCAGGCTTTGGCCTATCTACTGTCTTTGACTATTAATGCTTTTATAATCTTTCCTAAAAGAAACAGGGGTTTTTTTTTAAGGGTCCTTGGATGAAAGCATCACAAATTTAATTACTGGAAGCACAAATGGCTGGATTTGTTGAAAACAGAAGAGTCTAGAATCAATGAAAACAGAATTTTATCCAAGAATTTGAACATTCTGTTCCTGCAAAGGCCAATATCCTGTGACAAATCAGTAGTAAATTCCCAGCCCCTCACAGCTTGCCAAGTACACAAGAGGGCTCTGTGGAAGTCCTTGGCAGCTTTTAAGGCTGAGAACTCTATCCATGGGCTATATAAATCATGTCTTCTGCCACATCACTCCTAAACAGAAGCCTTGCTGCAATAAGAGAACTTCTGGAAACATAAAGATATAAGATCTTTTAACCCATAAAGTACAATTCACAGAAATATACACTGAACATCCACAACTTTCCATTAAAATTCATGAAATAATATTTTTGCCAAACCATAAGCTAGAGAGCAGTAATTCTCATAAAATATAGGTTGCTGCAGAAAGAGATGCACTGCCATATTTGCAACAAATATTTTTGCCCATTAGGTCATAAACTTCAGAAGGAAAACCAAACAGGTTATATCTAATGCTTCCTTAATTCACCTATTGAAATTAACTTAGCTGATTAGGAACTTCAGCTAATTTTTCCCAAATTTGGCACTTCCACAAAAATTACGCTGTGATAGATAACCATATAGGAGGCAGGATATAGATGGATTGGATTCCCATGTAAAGTAGCTGCAGAATGTGTCAGACTATCAGCCCTTTTGCTCTTAGTAAATCTATACATATCAGAGAGCCAGCACTGCTATCTCTTTTCTACTGTGGGTAAGTGAAACACAAAGCACTTCCTTTGTTTATACTTTATACCTAAGGCAGGGATCTGGTGTGTTATCTACCAGAATTCATTAACCTGTTGTCAGCCATTTTTTTGCCTTGCATGAGCTACTAATACAATGCATTGAGGAATTGCAGCTGACTCATCACAATGCCTGAATTTTCTCTACGAGAAAATTATTCAGTCTGAAAATGAAATTACATGAAAACCTTGACATGAAAAGGTGAAGATGTACGAAATACTTCTGTATTAACTTAGCAGATGAACAACAAGGATATAGGAACACCTGCATATGGTAGGATGGGGTCTGTTTTACTTTACTTTTACATTTGGTAAATTCCACAATCTCTCTCTGATTTCCATATTGCAGAATTCACAATAGCCAATGTTCTTTTTTCTCTCACACTCAATCATAAATAGAAATACAATTTTATAAAAAGAATCTACATATATATAATACAATAATATATATATTCATACATACATATATATAATAACAATCCAGAACAATTTTACACCTTATGCATAACAGCAAGATGCTAATTCTTGAAGATTTTTGTTGAATTCAGCTTGGAGTTATAAGGCAAAATTGTCTCATGCTGATGCTTAAAGTCACAGGGCACTCTGGGAAAAGACCAAATTAGCCTTTAAGGTGTTTAGTTTACTCTGAAATTAAAATAGAATGAGAATATACTATATAATTCATTAGGCATGAAAGGACCTATCCTAGTACTGCTGAAATTTACGCTAAAATGGCCACTGGTTTTCTGTAGGATCAGGATTGATTCCATCAAGAAAATGTCAATTGCCTTATTTTTATTTTTGGGGGTTTTTTGTGGTTTTTTTTTAGGGGATTGGGAATCATGTGCTACTTCCTGCGCAAATTGAAATGTTATAGGATTTTTATACTTCAGAACTGGCCAGTCCAATTTTAATTTCCACTTAATGAACACCATCAGAAACAGTAGCCACTGAATGGAAGCTGGCTATACATGTCAGTCTTGTTAGTATGCCAGCTTTTAGCCACTCTACTAATCTGAAGTGCTGGGCAACACTTCACAGAGGCAGCTAATCATTATTAATTCCTTTAGAATTCATTGCAATAACATCAATCATGGTGAACTCATTCGGTATTAATATGGATGTAATGTGAAAATGAATAATGCACACAAGAGTTTTTATATTCCTATTTTAGAAAAATAGTTATGAACAGTGTATTTCTCTTTCCATCATCAAATCAGAGCTACCAAGAGATTTTCTATCAATTACCTTCATCATCATTCCAGCTGAAATCTTGTCAGAGCAAACATATTTCAAAGGATTATATCCAACTCCATTACAGCATTCTTCGCTCCTTGGAATAAGTTCAGTCTCACAGCATTTTACTGGCACTTGGTCATTCTTCCTAACATGTGCTAGGGACTCACCACTGGAACCTGAGCAGCATATGGTATCTGACTTATTCACGTACTCCTGCCCACAACAGAACATCCCTGAAATGAAAAAGCGAACAAAAAAATTGGAATATGACATTCAAGTAAACAAATACATAGATAAGAAAGGAGAAAGCTCACAAAGCAATGTATCTTGGCATAAACCCCCCAGCAGCTGGAATTATGCAGATTTAGCTAAAGTGAAATTAAATTCAAATGTGAGGTGACTGAAGTAAGCATTCTGACTTCCAGACCTACAGAGAACAGTCAAGAATTAGAGACAGGGTTCCCTACAATCAACATTCATCACTCCTGAACTTTTTAAAGAACTTTGCTATGGAATACAACACCAACAAACTGGCCACAGCAGGCTGGAGATGGATTGTTGATGAAAATTTCCTGTAGAATGTAAAAACTGAGAAGGATTTCCATGTACTTTCTACTGACATCTCCTTCACACCCCCCCCTTCACATGGACAATCTTCCAACAGTGCATCTTAGCATTCCAGAATTTATAATGTATTTTATATTTTGAAGTAGGGGTTCATATTAGGTACCTAGAATGGAGTGGGTCACTTGCAAAATACCCACAGTGAAGCTTCAGTCACCTAATATAGAGAATTACCATTCAAGAAGGTGAGATCTAAACATAATTTGCATTTCTATAGTGTAATTGATAAGATGCCAAAATTAATTCCACTGTCTTTTTTCTGGTTTTAATAATTCCATTTTTAAAATAAAAGCTTATAATAACCACTGCAATTTTCCACATATTCACATGAAATACCAGTGTTGAACCCAACACTATCTAAAGAAAGGGGTAACTTTTAACTCAGAACCAAACACTACAAACTCCTCTCTAACTAGCAATGAAATACATGTTATTATTAATTGAACTAGAAAAATATCACACATAAAAAACAGGGCTGTGCTATACTGTTATCTCTACAAAGTAGTTTGTGTTTGACATAATTTCTGTCATATGATGGTGTTTAAAACACGTGCAAGAGTGGCCACTTTTCTCACTGCCATTTATTGCAGCAAATCTCTCTTAGAAGTCATACATAATGAAAATTAATCTATAAAGGTATGATCCTGATAAAGCATTCAGAACATTTCATTCCAGTCACTGGAATGGCTAAAAATGGTGACGTTACATGCATACTTCACCTTTTTTCAGGGCTGGTTCTAATATCAACAACCAAACTGTGATCACCAGCTCTTCAAGAGGTAAAATATTTCCTCCTGTTCACACCCTTTTCCCAAATTATCCTAGGATTCTACCAATTTTAAAGTGAGAGCTAATGCAGAAAATGACTCAATTCAATACTAATAAGCAACTCAGACAGCCTCAAGGGACCTCTGACAGGCAAACTAAAATTTTGATAATGAACTGTTTTTCTATTGAAACAAACAAAGCTGTATTCTTTCACTGTGAACCTCATCTTTGTTTAACTGAATTAAAATTTTCAGCCAAGATTTCACTCACATAACAAGAAGTGACTCCCTTTCTAGTTTCTTTGGTAAACCATTACTTCTTTAATTATTATCAACCTTGTTCCAGTGTGATAAATTGCTAATTACTTAATACCCTAATCAGCGTTCATTCTTTGCACAGATAAACTGTGACAGCGCCATTAATTTAAATAGTAATTTCACTTAATGGCCAGAACGGCACACCAGATTTTTATGCAGCATTTTCTGAAGACTGCATCCATCACTGCAATATTCTGACATAAAGATGTCTGACGTGCACTAACTCACTTAGGGAGAGCAGATGTTGCGGAGCAGAGTTTGGTAGTAATTCCCAGAGTGCATCACTTCAGCATGAATGAGCTGCAAAGGCAGAGGTAGACAATCTTCTCAAACTGCACTGCATAGCCTCTGACCTTTCCTTAATTTATCACATGTAGCACTTGACTCCTGAACCTTGACACCTCAAATGTACAATTTTAAATATGCCCCAAGAAAAACAAAATAGGACCGTGTAATATTGATGGATTGATTTTGCCTTCTCAAAATTGCTTTATTCAATTGCTTAAGGATCCAGAAATTCCTATAAACCCTTGCTGAATACAGCAAAATATCAAAATGTAAACTATTTGTTTGTAACTCATTTGGAATGTGTGTGTCATATTTTATATATTTATGTTTCATAGGCACGTAATGCATTATAGCAAAAAGAAAATCCATGGGCTGGAAAAGACACTTCCTGCTAACACTGATTTCTGTCAACAATTCTTTCATGTTCATCCCCAGCAACTGAAAAAATTTATAAACCTAGCTGAGTGATGAATTACTAATTTAGTAAATCTGCAAAACCAATGCTTTCAAAAGGGGAAAAAATGAGTATTAAAAGGCTTAGCCTTTGGAGCCAGAATACAGGATCAACAAAATACAGAGCCAGTGTACATTGCAAACTACTCCAAAAATCCTTGGCTTACATGCGGGTATTGCAACTATTACAGATCAGGAACAACAACAGTACGAAGCATCATCTTTCATGAGTCTGGGATGTCACTATAGCAGCATTAAAAGAAAAAAAAAAAAAAAAAAAAAAGGAAGAAGACAGAGAGAGAAAATCTAAGATTGGTTTTAGCTGACATTATCCTTTATAGCCAGAAATGGAGAACTTTGAATAATCACACAGCAGCAATGGGGCTCAGGATGTGCATGTATACCACTGCCAGCCTTTGCCAGTAGATGTCTCTATGGTCACCCCACTAAATTAGGCCAACGAGGGGTGAAGAAGGAAACCTAAGATAAGAGGAATGAATAAATAAAGGAGGAAAAAGTAAAGCAGGATGGATGCAAACACCTTTTTGCAGGGCGGACTCTTTGAAAAAGGTATGCAACGGCAAACGAAAATTTTCTATGATTCAAGCTCTTATACCAACATTCAGTGCAAAGCTGGATCTAGATTCAGCAAAAAGACACTGATTTTGAACTGGTCATGCAACAAAATGAGACTGTGCACAAGGCTTGCACTTTCAGTGATCAAGTTTTTCTTGTACGCTTTTTTTTGAAGGACTTAAAGTTCTCAAACAAAAGCTTTAAATTGTCACTAGATTCTTAGCTATGGCATTCACTGCCAAGTGCAAAACTGCTTCAGAAGCAATTCAGCTTTTGCACAAAACCACCCCTGTTACCTTTTCTCCTTCCAGACAATGAGATCAGCCTTCCAATTACCATATTATTACAAAATTCTACTTATCCATTTGCTAATGATAAATAAATTATGTTTTTATATAAGAGCATTTTTTCCATTAAAATAATGACAATAATTAGGATAGGAAGCAAGTAGATTTTTGCCTGGCTTGTGCATTTTTTGCAATGTATTTAGCAAGGCTGAATTATTCCAAGAAATTAAGCAAAAACCAATTGAGCATGATCTATATGATATGATAAGAAACCACAATCTATTCTACACTTAATGCAAAAGAATATGATCTCTTTTCAACTGTGGTGCTAATTCATCTTTCAAACCTGTAATTGTGTTCAGCTGTGTGCTGGCTCAGAGCGCAAAGTCCTCACAGAAAACCCATGAGCGATGAAAGAAGCCACTGTTTTCTTTTTTAATAGCCAAAAAGAATGTCATCCCGACCCATTATTGAGAAAAATAGTGTAAATGATTGAGTGCTATAGGCTAAACACATTTTTAAAAGAGGGATATAAAGGTTTTTAAAATATATTTATTTAAGGAAAAAGAAAACAGTTAAGAATACATATATACTGAAATGAAGAACATAACTTTCATCCCAAGATACCTGTATTACACTCCTACACAACTCATCTGCCCAGAGAGAGCAGTAAAAACATAAACGCTACCCCAGCAGTTCTGTTCCAACAGCATCTGTTAATTCACTCCATTTATAAAATACATATTGACAAAGACAACTGAACTGGGACCAGAGAGATTTGATTTGGTGTGAGAAAGTCAATTCAATGTGATTTTGTTAAAGGGCTCCTGCAGGCAAATAAAAGAGTTTAAGTAATAAAGTACATAAAGAGATGTTTTATGAGCCAGCCCTGTCTTGTGGCAGCCGCACAATGCGTGGCTATGCAAGAGGGCTTTGCTTAAAGCTGGTATTGAGAGCATAGATGCTGTAGATCAAGCACAATTAGGGATCACAGTGAGAGGGAGCTAAAATCATGCAAGCTGTGCTGCTCACAGCTCACACCATGAGTCGCCAGTGGATGGGAAGGATAGCATGGAAACGACAGAAACCATGGCAATACTCATCTGATTCACTCATGCTGACAGTCAGCACCCAACGAAGGCGCTCCTAATAGTAGAGCCACTGAAGGATCCAGGGAATACATAAAATTAGCTGAAGACAGAGCTTATTTTTTGGGGAAAGGCAAAGTTCATCCTTCAGATCTGGATTCTTAGTTGTACAACTAGACGCTCCAGCTGGCACACACCATCACTCAGCTTTGTACACCAAGCATAGCTGGGTACTAAACCTTCATTATTTCTGTGTTTTGAAATCAGGCTCCCTTTTCACATCACAATAGTTTCTGAAGTCTTTTTGTCAGGCTGAGAAAGCCTAAGGCTGTTGGAATATAGTTTATCTAATAACTGTGGAAAGAAAAGACACATGAAAATATCTGAATAGGTTTTGTAATAATACCTCCAATGTCCGTCCTCAGACAGTTGCAGAGTTTTATAAGGAAGTAGGAGTTAGGATTGTAACTTTGAATGATGGAGTAATTTCCTACCATTTCCAAGAAATTAATGGGATCCACCAGATGAGCCAGTGAGTAGTGATGGGGATTATTTTTTTTTAATTTTAACCTACAGCAGGTTTAGCCCCATGTGAGGGATGAACACAAGAGAGTGACATAGACCACCAAGCAGACACCATTGCAATCTTCAGTTTCCAGGTGACTAACCCCACATTTCCAGAGCAAATGGAAAATCCCTGCACTAGGATGCACGGCAGCACAAGGCGGTCAATCTAACCTCACTGAAGGGACCAGTCCTGTATCCTGACTTGCATAAGGAAAGATCATTCACTCCTTTTGAATTGTCTGGTTTCTTCAGCCTCTGCAGCTTTTGCACGAAGACAAAGAAGATTACTGAAAGCTCAGCATTCTGTAGTATAGCAAAACAGGTGACTAAATTGCAACAACATTTTAACAAATTGGCACACACACTTTAAACCCAAGTGTGTCACTTCTGAATGGCTGGTGCCACAAGAGATTTAGAAAGATTAAGACCTTTTTTCTTGAGGACTTATCACTTACCTGTGAGAGGTCTGTATGCAGTCCCTTCCTTTTCATCACCACAACAGACAGAGTCCATGCTTATGACCCTTCCACCACAGCACTGCTGATTGAAACTGTCATGCAGGGATCCACCACAGCAGATCTGATTGCCTGATGTGGAATAAGGCATTCCCTGGCAGCAGGAATCACCAATTCCAACTGAAACTCTGTTTTCTTCTTCATTAGGGCAGCATACTTCTCCTGTCAATATAAGAATACAAGTATTTTATCCATCTATCGCTCTTGAAACTCATGAGAGGTTTTCATCAGAGAGCCACAGGTCTGGATTCACAAAGCTTCAAGTACAGAACTTTCCATGTGAAAGCACTTGGTGCTTTAGAATGCTATAGAAGTATTACAATCATTTGTAATAATGATTAAATGTGTATTCATTAAATCAGGTCAGGACTCTGTAAGATATCAAAAGACAAGCATGACAGATGAGAAGAGCAATGAAAATAGTGTCTGTGCTTATGACAATTATACAGCTAAAAACCTTTTGCAATTGCAGCTACACAGTAAAGAGAGAACATTCTTGCTGTGTTTAACAGAACCAGCAGGCTACTTGGCAAAAATATTTCTTGTCTCCTTCAAAATCATTCCAAAATTGTCTCAATGAATTAATTCACAATGCTTAAAGCATTTTTCATGTTTGAGTGTCACTCAGGACTTCATCTCACAGAGAATTTAAGGATTAAACTCACTTTAAAAATTAAATACCACCATCAAAATTGGTGGGCTTGGCTGCTACTTAAGCAAACTCATCAGCTTTTGCAGGAAAAGACCTCAGGATAAGACTGCCAGACTGACACTGTGATAGTGGGGTGGGGTGAACTGGAACAAGCTGTGGGTTATGAACAAAGTACATACAGCAATAAAGGATACAAAAATGTTGATAAATGGTAATAATTTTCATTCACTAGTATCTGCACTTGAGCTGATCCAATGTTCTAATATTTATATATTATTTTTCTAAGTTTAAATGTTTTCTGAGGCTCAAATGTCATTTGGAAGGAGTGGTTTTATTTTGCTATTGAAGATGAGTAGTAGAGTTGATTAAAGTATTTTGATTCCTGAATTTTAATCGAAGAAATGTGTTTTGATTTTTAAAACACATCTTTCTCATTTAAAGCAACATCTCAAGTTCTTTTCTTATGAAAGGCTGGGAATTAGAGACAGAGATCTCCAAACTCAATGCAGCTCTTGCCAGAAATAAACATGTGCTGAGATTGTAATAGATAAGGTAGAACAGTGTTTTCCTTTCTCCTCACATTCCCTGCCAAATAGGTGCCTGGGTGGTAGTAGCATTATTTGTTCTGTCACCCATCTTAGTCCTGGGATGGACGTTTGCACTTCTTTGTGCACTACTGTTTCAGAAACTGATTCTGCCTTCCTAATTTGTAATCTTCATGCCTCCAGCCCAGTATGCTTCAGCACATCCCGAGCTATTGAGCTGGCCAAACAACATCTGGGAAATATGCATGCTTAGAGAGTATCCTGTATAAATAACTTTATCAAATAAAGTCAATAATAGACAAAAAAAAAAAAAGAGAACAAATTTTTAGAGTATAATAGATATAATCCATCTAGGTACTTAATCGTATTTTCCTGCATTCCTCAGAAGCTAATTTAGTCTCTACACAGAGAAAGTATTGAAACACAGAATGTAGCTTACATCTATTGGAAATCAAACTATTTTTTTAAAAGAACTATTAAACATAAGACACAAAGGATCAGTAACCTTCTCATTAACCTCTCAAAATGGGATCCATTCCAAGCTAGGCTTGAAAATGTTCTCTCTCTAAAAACTACTATGCAGTCTTACCAGTTAATTGTCATCCTTATCAAATAATGACCCACATTAACATTTAGCTTGAGGTTATTAGCATATTTATAAAAATAAAAAAGAAAAAAGTGACCAACAATTTTCATGTTGGTGCCCTTTAGAGTATAGAAAAATAATGCAGTAAGTATACTTAGAAAAAAATTTGTTCAAAAACATGTTCAAACATTCACTGTTTCATGCTTGTGGACTGCTGACTGACCAAGAACTACTTTCAGACACAAGACATTTTGTTCCACTGTGCTTTTCTTTCTTGATGTAAACAACATTAAGCTAGTTAACACAGACCACTGGATGGGGACAGAGGTCACAGTATAATCTCTCCATTTCAGTACACTGAGATTAATGAGGTCAGCAAAACACACTTCTCTGGTTCTTCCATGTGATAGCATTTTCCTGATGACATCATGGAAGGCATTCTAATATTGTGATATATGAATTACTTTTCAAAAGATCAGAACTTGGGATGTGCTGAACGTGTTGGCAAAATATCAAGTGTTTCTGAGCCTACGGAATGTGTGCCAGCTCATGAGTAATGGAAGCATTTTAGCTCCTGACCTGACAATTGCCTACAAAGAGTTATGTGCTCTGAACATTGCCCCCATGAAAGGGATATCTCCTCCCCCTTTTCCTGTCAACAATGACCCACAAAAGAACTGGAAAACCAAACTCTGAACAGTAACACAGAAGTACAGTTTTGGCAAACTTCCCAAACAGCTCTGAGAGTTAAGGAAAGGATAAATTACCATCAAAGTTAATGCACGTGGGAAGTATACTTTGATCTGCAACATTAGTAGAAGCAAAGAGTAGACAATGTAGAAACAAGTAGAAGTGATGTAATCCAGAATACCAACAGCAAATGCTAACAACTGTTCCACAACAGAAATGGCTATGGAAATCATGTGGGGTCAAGTCCAGCACAGAACTCAACTTCACCACTAAATTGCCTGATGGTGTTCCTATTAAGCAGAACTGCCCTCCCCATTATGCAGCACTTACTGCAATTAAGTATAGTTTGGCATAAATTAGTTCTCTGGGAAATGACCCAATCATCAGGTTTCATCAATTAAGCCTTTCTTGTATAAGCAGAGTGCACCGTGCTTAGAAGGCAATGTGAGTGCAATTGTCTTTGCACTGAACACAAGTCTTGAAGACACCTAGGTATCTTGCTAAATCTCACATTTATTGTTTTCATTCTCCTTGGTTTAACAAATACATCAACTTTGCTGTTTTGTTTCATTCAAGAAGTGGAGAGGATCTGTCTCTTACCTACTAAAACTCTGGTGTAATAACCACCACAGCACTGATGTTTTGGTTGCACAGCATGTATCTGACCACCACAACAAACCCCTGGTGAATTCAGAATAAATGGAATGTACTTGTCTTCACAGCATTGGAAGCCAGGTTTATTGTTGTGCAGAATCCCATTACAACATACCTAGAAGTAGTAAAAAAAAAAAAAAAAAAAAAAAAAAGAACAAAATAAAAAAGAAAAAAATCAGTAAGGCAATATCTGTAAACAGAACATAATGTGTTGTCTGGCAAAAACAACGTATATGAAAACATGTATCCTAGCACAGACACTAATATGACTGCAGTCAAATAAAATGTAACTTGGCTAAAATTCTGTGCCCTCCAGCATTATCAGACTTCAATAAACTACTGCGTGTCTGTCAACATGCTGCTATTCTGTGGCCTTCAACCATACTGCACCTTCATAAAATAGTCCATTATTATGAATCATCTTCATATGCCTTGCAGGCTCTTTGAGTCTCTTATTGTAGAGTAGATTGCAACACCATAAACAATACAAATAAATAGTGGATTTAGTCTACCATCACCTGACCCTTTTTTGTTTTTCCCAATTCTCGGTTTTTGTTTTTGTTTTTTTTCATTTATGATGAAACTCTTACAATTGAAAAACAGTATTTCCCAATATGAGATCTTAGGTTTTCTTTCACATAAAAATAAGTGGAATTTTCTTCTTATAGACACAAACACTTACTTATGACCACAGTTCTTCAGACAATGTGATCTCAAGAAAATAGTATTTATATAAGGATTTATTTTTTTCAAAATAAAATTTACATGGAAATGAATTTTGAAAAGGCCTTTTAACTGTGGATTTCTTTCTAAGTGCTCTTGAGAAAATTATATATTTGAACAATGAAATAATTATTTGTACACTTACTCTTGTGTCAAGGGAGTGGCACACTGAATATACAGCAAATCATACAGTCAGTAGAATAACCACAAAAATGCCAAACTTGGAACCTACAGGCAGTGCAACTTGCATCTGCTTCTTCCAGCTAGGCATGAAATGGAGTTGTCAGGAGGGCAGAGAAGTTAGAGCAGAGTTCCTCCTTGGTTTTCTTTTGAAATGGCCCTCTTCCACTACTGACTTTTACCATGTCCTAAATCAGGTTAGCTTAGTAAGAAAGAAAGAAAGTGTTCCTCTGAAGGATCTTTTGTTTACCTTTACTTTAACTATTACCTGAGAAAAAAAAACTTTTAAAAATGTATATTAATAGAATCAGGGCATCTATTTTGTATTATAATTATAACATTACTAAAAGATATACATAGAAAATATTGGTTTTCTGGTGTTGTAAACACTCTTTCACTTCAAAGGATGCTGCTTTGTTTTGTTTACTTTTCAATGACCTTTATTCCATCACCCTTGGGTGCATTAGATTAGGTTCTGAAGTTACAATTTACAATACATAACCAACAGGTAACCCACAACTAACATGAGGTAGGACATGGGAGGTTCCTGTTTCCTCATTTTATTTTAAGGTTTTTATAACCTTATATGCTTTGAATTGTGGCACTGTTTTCTGCTTTCCCATTCAGCATCTGTTTTAGATTACCAACATAGCTAAATTTTATAATTTTCTATTCAGGAATTTTGGATCTTTGTAGGCCCTATTACATTATTTTGCTGTCCACTTTGTCACTGGTAATATAACCCAATCTATGAATTTAATTAACCTACTGTTCTTTCTTCCAGATCATTAGCTAGGATGTCAAATAAAACTGCTTTAGAACTCTTCTCTGCTTTCTGGCTTTTGGATATTTTACAATGACTAGCATGCACTACAGGCTGAGTTTTTCTTCATTTACAATTGGCTCCAAAGAAACCTAAAAGTTTACCTGGTCTCTCTGTATTTCTAAGTGAATTAAAAGCATTCTTAAAAACTTCATTCTTAAAAGTGGCCCTATTGGGCCACTGTTGGGCCCTATTGGGCCACTTTGCTCAGAATAGGTCACCTTTAGCAACAGTTCTCAATATTTGTAAAAACGCCCTCTGTCTTGTCCTTTTTACTGCAACCTGAGCTTGAGACACCAGTCAGAAATTCTGAACCTGCTTGCATGAAAGGATATCAAACACATGTTTCTCAAGCATTTCTGTTCCCAATTTGTGCCCCTTGGGATTGTCTGGTGTCTCTCTCTGTGATCTGCCTGGCCCAATACCACCTCTTCTTTTCATGGATTTCATTTGTCATCCCATTTTTCATTATTTTTAGTGATGGCCACCACTCAAATTTCATCTGAACAGTCTTTCCACCTTTCAGATAAAGAAAGATGCACATCTTTGGCTTTATCCAGGCTCAAATGCTTGAGCAGCCATTTTACTTTCCATGAGATGCTTCCAGTTTTAAGAAATGCCACTTGCCTCGTGAATCCTCTGTAGAAAGGGCTACTCTGCATATTTCACACCAACACCAGGAGGACCATTGTAGTACTAACTCTACAGCATTCAGTTTGAAACACTGTCTGTAAGATTGCATTATTATTGGTGTCTATGCTTTTCCTCCTCAATTTCTGCACAAAATCCTCAGCTGTACATCGAGATGTGTTACAGTAGTTTCAGCAGCTTTTTCCTCTTGTTAAAAATTACATAAGATCCTCAGTATTTCTCAACAACCTATGGACAGTCTCTAAAGAGGGGCCCAGTCAGTTCTAAAACACATTCAGACTCTCATTTGGCATTACCAGCTGATACAATTGGTGCTATTATTATGTAGTTTCATAACATCCTCTTCAGCCAGCTGTAAATTGTTAAAGAGCACTTTTTTGGCAGTCCTCTAGAGATAGTTTCTATATACATCAACATTCAGCCCAAGGATTCTGCATTATCAATCCATAAAAAACCCCCAAACCATTCAAGCAATGCTAAAATTGCATCACAGAAAGAGAAGAGCAGGTGGATTGAAAGTTACAGTGGCAAAAGTTAATTATGAGCTCATCCTCTTACATCTAAATGTGACAGTCCCAACTGGGTGGTGTTATCCTGTACATGGAAGCAGAGCCCTGGAGTGAACAAATAAGGTGCCAACAGTATTTTAGGTAGGTTGGAGATCTCACCCTTGTGAAGAGGGTTGAATGCTCAACATACATTTGGTAACCAGAAGATCTTCACTGTCTATGGAGATGATACAAGATGTTCATCCTTAGCTGTCATGGGAGCCCTTAAAAATATCAGTAACCTCACAAAGTAACTCACAAATCAATCTTGTCATTCTCTTCCCACCCAAGCACTTGGAGCGACTGTGATGCAGGAGCACAGTGACTGGGAAGGTTTGGGCACAAAGAAAGGCTTATTCTGTAGTCTGAGAAAGGTCCAGTCAGCCATGACACTAGCACAGAGTACTAGATATCAAATCTGGCAGGCAGGATTACACAGTATTGTCACAATTTTTAAAAATACTCCAAACTTATCTAAGCAACTCTCTTTTAATTACAATTGTGTCATCCCTGATCCCTCTGCTTGCTGAAGACTTTGCTGAAGGATATTATCTGGCCTTATGGACACATGCCAGTTGAGCTAAGAACTGATTTACTCAAATAAACAGATGTGCTAGGCAGCCATGTTTATCCTTCTTGTCAAACGCTTGCTGCCAGAGCCACTTTGTGAAATAGCAATTCTCAAAACACTCTCAGGAATTCCTATTAGCTACAGGAGTTCATTAAAAATTTCTGCCTGTGGAGAAAACACCAGAGTAATGATTGACCCATCATGTTCTCACGTGAGAGGGAATATTTTAAATTAGCAAGGCTCATTCTTTTTTTACTTAAATTATCTCTGAATCTATACAGACACCCTTTTTAGCTAAGTATACTTATACATTTCTTTGCTCTAACAGTTCTCTTTTGGTAATTGATGCAGGCTTAGATCTAAAATCCATGAGCAGAAATTATTGTTATTCTGTTACAAATCACTATATATTATCTTCCTAAAATGAGTTTCATTTCCTGTCTTTCAGGTGTGTTACAACAAGAAGTGTAATATTTTTAAAGGTTCTCTAAGCCCAAAAGAGCTTGAAAAGAATTCATACAATATTGCTAACATTAATAGTAAGTTTTGCATAAATATTTGTGGGATACTCTTCACCAGTGTCAACATGCATTATGTTTCACTGTTGATAGCTTTAGAGGCTGGATATCAAGCCACTGTTTTACTCTTCCTGTCCTAAAAAAAAAAAAAAAGTGTCCTGCTGGTGTTTTTAATAAATAGCACATTAATTGCAATGAGTAAAGGGGTAAGCCTGCACTTGCTACTAATGTCAGTTATATTTGATTAGTTCATTAACTGCAGATTTATGCAGCTTGTTGCACCTGAAAATAAAAAGTGCTGAATCTGTATTAACACCTTCAGTCGGGACCCTTTTAACCATTGATATTCAGGCTCACGATGCAGACCGAGCGGAAATTATTAGCCTTTATGCCCCTCCTTTATTTTTACTGTACCTTTATTTTCAGAGTTATTTTCATTATTTTCAGAGTTCATCTCAGGATGTCAGTAAAAACAGATGCACAGTTTGGTAGCTCCATGGATAATACAGGAATGCCTTTCTCATTGATGCTGAGATTATGCTACCTGATGGGTGAAACTTGGGCACACTCCCTTGTTAATTGAAGTAGCTCTGCTAACCTCATGGTCATAAGACTTCACATACAGGTAGAGTTATGGATCACATCTTACTGAAAACAGCTAGAGAAAGACTGAGAATTTTGGCAACTTGGGAATACTCAAGCAGAACAGTTTGCCACTGTGAAAGTTTCACAGGACATAGGGACCCTCCTGACAGCAGACAAAATTCAACATCAAAGTGTATTCTCAGCTCTTCTGAAAAAAATACACACACAAAAATATTTCTAAATTCTTTCTCTGCTCAAGGAATAAATCCATGCAAGTCTGATTAAACACCAGGGCAAGGATACTAGGAACAATATGTTAACTTTAGTTAAAATAATAAAGAATCCTAATATTGAAGCAGAAAATTGGATAACAACTAGAAAGAAGAAGTAAGGATCTAATGCAAAGACTGTTTAGGATGGGAGGAATGTTTGGTCTTCACTGGGCTTAACATCAGTCCTGCATGTGCCCACGAATGTGCATGTACATATGTCCCTTTTGTGAAAAGGTCACTTGCCCTTTTAGAGAGCCCTGGATGGTGCAGTGTGAGTTGGTTTATTTGCAGAGCACAGTCCCAAGCAGAGGCTCTAACCTGGATCCCAAATGCAGAACGCACACAGCAGTGCAGCGTGGCAGCCAGGCTGTTTCCCACTGCCTTTCTCACAGAGCTGCAACACTTGGCTGGACCCAGCTCAGCCAGTGTTGGATAAAAAGTCCTTGTATCCCACTCTGCTGCACAATGACAACACACCCTGGTATTTCTTTTACTGGAGTGGGTTATATTTTGGCGATCTCTTATGTAGCTGAATCATAAAAATCCCTCTTTTTATTCAGTGTCTTACAATAGCAAGCTGATGATCCCAAATGTAATCCATAAATCCATAAAGAAAGATTAATAAATAATGAAGGACATATCTTAAAATAATTTTATACAAAAGGCCTGGTTTTCCTCTACTTTATACTCATGAATTCAAGAAAACTGTAAGAGGGAAATTAGATCCAGATTTTGTCTTGTAAACAAGGTGCAATACGTGACTCAAGCAAAAGTGAGAACTCTACAACCCATTTGTCTATTTATATACAACTGCCTGCTTTTGCTGACCAGTCCATCATCAAAAAACTTCTGGTTTTGGAAGTTCTGGATCTGAGCATCACTAAAGCTGTTCAGCATTTAATTCTCAGTAGCATCTCTTCACATTTGGCTGTATAATCGATGTATGGTGAATAGTTCAGGTTGAATGGGACTTTGAGCAACGTGTTCCAGTGGAAGGTGTGCCTGCCCGTGGCAGGAGGTGGAACAAGATGGTCTTTAAAGTCCCTTCCAACCCAAACCATTCTGTGGTTCTGAAGTGCAGCTGGCACTGGGATAAGAGACTTTTGGAACAAGTGTATACTTATCAGTGTTGCCTTTCACTGCTGTCCAGCAGATTGCCAAATCCAAGGACCAGAAACACCAGCATAAAACCTGACAGTGAGTTTTATAAAAATATGAGAGAGGGTTGCCACTGTCTTATGTTGTCCCTGCCACAGACTCCAGTTTAAAAGGCACAAAAGGCACCAAGAGGTCTGTAGACATCTCTTACAGCCATTTTGGATGGCTAGTATGGGTACATGTAGCAAAACAGACAATGCTCTGGGAAGGGAGTTTTAATCAATTCACCCACAAAAATCACCCCCATTTCATTTTACGTATAAGTGCTTCAGTTTCCTGTGGACTTTCCAGTCATTTACTATATATCCATTGCTTAACACGTAGCACTCACTCCTAACCACAGTCTTGGAGAATACAGAGAGACTATTAGAACAATGGAACGCAAAATTAATTAGAAAAAACTAAAAAGCCAGGAAGCTATAAAAATAAATGAACACTCTCCAAGCTCAAAGTTACCATAAATGTATGAAGACTGAAAAAATAAAAATTAAGAAGAAAACTTCTAAAACTAATTTAATACAAATTTAATTCATGCACATGCCAAGATATAGTAAAAGTCTACCATGCCAGAAGCCTGAAATAAATAATTTTACCTTTTAGAAAAAAGGGCTGTCCATAATTCTCTTGCAAGATTTCATAAATACTAATATTTAATATAGTATTACTTTCAAGGGAATTCAAAAGCTAAAGCTGTGTTGGCTGGAATAATTTATATTTTGATTTGAACCCCTTAAATAAATCACTCCCTTAATTACTGTCTTGTCTGACAGGGAATCTTGTGAATACATATTGTTTGCTTTAGTCACAGACCATGTGATGATGTCTTTGACAAATAGAGACACTATTTCATGACATTAAATCTTACTTTCAAACTAAGAGTTTTCTACCTCATTTGTCAATAAAAACCATTACAGACTCCTGCTATGCTATTGATCCTACTCCTAAACAGGAACTCATATGAAGATTAACCTGAAAATAGCCATAATTTAGAAAAGCCTCTAACAAATCATGATACTTCCCATTCAGAGTTGCTCATCAATGGCATGTCACAGTTACCCACTTGTAGTTGAATCTAAATAGACTTTCTTCCCTGAAGAACCTGGTCATTAAGCATTTAGCCAAGGAATAATTTAAAAGGGGGAACAAAAACCCCAGCAAGCCATGTTAATAGCCACCATTTGCCATGCTGGATTTGAGGAATGACTCCTCACACAGAGAGCATCTTTATAGGTTTGCTACCATTTTTCAAATTTTGCATACACCTAGAAATCTCCTGTGGCCTTTCAGTGGTCAAGTGCAATGTCTTTATGGTAAAGGAGCCATAGGAACTACCACGTGTTTGCAGGGGTTGCCCTGTCCCAGGTACAGAATCCAGCACTTTCCTTTGTTCAACTTTGTAAGGTTGGTGGTTGCCCACCTCTCTTAATTTGCTGAGGTCTCTCTGCAGCAAATTCTCTGCCTTTGAATGAGTCAACAGCTACTCCCAGTTTAGTGCCAATTGTCCCAGGTAGGATGCAAAAACACACACTGAGATCTATGTGTATCCACCACGTAATTTGTCACAATGGGACTGTCAGTGGACTCAAGAGGTGACACTCCTCAAACTTCATTATCCACGACTTGTGGGATTTACTTGGGAACACCTATATAGCCTGAATTCTTGGGATGAACATCTGCACTATACACATGAAGCAAAGCTTTCTGAAGGGAAGAAACTTCAGAAGTTTGATGTTGTGAAGTGAGGTGGTCATTGTAGTGGTTGGGAAACTTAAGTCCCCATCCAGACCTGCAACATACTTGAAGGGTTTTTAAAACACAGGTTCTAGCTTACCTTTCTGTGCAAAGAATTTAATTCAAGTGTGTTAAAATTACTTCTACCCTTAACCAGCATGTTATAAATGAAAACAATTTGGACAGTCACTTCTGGTTTCACTGCACCAAACCAAAGTGTTAATGAACACATTGATAAATGCTTACCAATTCATTTCTCCTAAAAGGAAAAATAAGGTCAACAAACAAAGTCTTAAGATAAAAGAATCACTTGTTATCAGATGACACACACAGAGCTATCCTTGTATGAGCTCAAACATCCATAGTTGATTTTAGAGTTTAAAGATAACTATCAGAGCCTTGATTTTAAAGTATCAAAAGAAGCAGAATCCTCCACTTACTTTTCTCTGATAACTAGAGGTTTGATTTATACATCTCTTCATAAAAAAGTACTATTTTTTCACTATTTATGTAACTTAAGAATACAGAAGTACCTCCGACTCTGGATGGTAACAGACTTCTCCACAGATATTTTCATCCTTTTTACATTCCAATGAGATGCACATTCTATTACTTTTTCTGTTTCTTGGAGTTTTTGATGAAGTACACTTCTGCCACGCTTTACGTAGGAGTTCATATCCCAGGATAATGCCATTTGGCTGTCCTGGCGATGCCCACTTGATTTGAAGAGATCTGCAATAAGAAAACCAACATCTGTTCAACATTTGGATGTATTTATGCCTGTATAGCTACATACATTAAGTGATTAGCATATAGTAGTTCCTTCTTAAACTAGTTCACATGGAGTGAAGCATTTTGAAGTTTCTAAAATGTTCTTCTGGTTAACAAATTTCACAGTTGTTTTAATGATCAAAGGTCTAAAATTTTTTAAAAAGTGTCCATATGTGCTAATACTCCATGAAAACAAATTATCCACACAATCAAAGTCCTTAAATGTTGCTGTTTAAAATGGCATCTCATTCCCACTTCCGGAAACTTATGTATAATTAACTATCTAGCATTTTATTATTTTCATTTCATTATTGTTTTCCCTCCATTTCATAACTACCTTTGCCAGTGCACCTTACTCACAAGTAAGCACTAGTTCCCTTCTGGACTTAAATATTTTCATTGACATATAATTAAAAGTAAAAAATTGAAGTGTTTATCACGACTATGATTCAAGACTTCTGACTGAGTGCAAAAGTACCACTGAAGCAGCCCGCAAAGACTGTCTGTAAAAGAAAATCCTGTAGCTGATTTCAGGTTTGATATCAGACCATCATCAGTTTAAGGAAGAAAATATCTTAAGGCATATTAAATCATGCTCAGCTGCAGCATGACTATCACTACTAAAAATGTGTAGACATTTCCTCAAAAAGCCCACTTAGTACTACGATAAATTTAAAAAAAAAAAAAAAAACAAACAAACAAGAAAACAAGGGACATTTGAAACAAAAGTACGAATTTTCCACTTTTCCGTATTTCAAATGAATGCCTAACTTCTTGCACAACCACTGTGGAGTCTTGCATAAAACACAAATTCCTTTCACTGCGACTCTTTGGGTGGAGAGAAGATCCCAAAGCTACATGTACATCAATAGGAGGACTGACAACATGGCATAGGTAGGCTCCAAGTACCTCTTTTTAATCTCCATGTCCCAGTTACACAGTCACTGTCAGAATGCCAGTGACATCAGAAATTAGCATTAATTCAAAGTGAAAATGCTGCAGTGAAACAGCAGGTGCTCAGATAAACTTTGACATCTTAACAGAATAAAAATAAGTGAACTATTATTTCACTTCCTTGCGGTACAAACAGAGGAATACAAACTGCAATAAGCCTTTGCAGACCAGGAATTAATGTCACCTACGAGGGAATAAATTCATAGGTGGCTTGTAGAGTTGCCATTATCATTTCAAGGTCTTCATCTGAATCATAGATTTAATTCCATATTCCATCCATTGCTATTTTGTATTCTCTACCTGTTCTACCACATACACGTGAACACATACACAAATGCACCCCTCCACATTTGAATAATGTTACACTTAAAAGCAGAAAAGCAGGAAAATACATTGTAAAAACTTCAGGAAAAAAATGGTAGAAAGAAAAGGAAAATAAGGGCAGCACTTTAACCTTTTTTAAATGCCATTGTAACTCTCTCCTGGTCTTTGCACAGAATAGATCACAGGAGCAAAGAAAGCATTCCTAGTCATATTTTTGAATTATTTGCTTTCTGCATGTTTCATTCAGACTCTCATGAGTATATTTTCAGAGTATTGCGCCAGCTTTTTGCAGGTTTTCAAGTCATATTTCTCTCTAATATAATTGAAAATTAGGTCGAAGAATTAACACAATGATTTAAGAATTTTGCCTTTTCTGCAGAACTCAGTATGCATTTCCTTCCTTTAACAAGCAATCGCTTTACTATTATTTGATAGACACACATTTGGGGTGGACATAGCCTGATGTAAAGAAAAAATGCAGCTGAACAAGGAAACAGTGTGGAATGAAGATTCACTGACCAGTGCCAACGAGGTAAAGCTCAGCATGACCTTCCAGAACAGGCTCATAGGCAAGCAGACTCTTTTACAAATTTTATGGGTGTTCCAGTTACGTCTACACCTTCTGATGCTTGCCAACCATGGCAAATTGTGGCAACACAGCAAGAGCAGTGCATAGCTCAGTTTAAAAAGAACAGCAGGGTTTTCATGGTCCTGCAGAGGATTTTTGACATCCCCCAGCCGAAGGCTGAGCTGAAAACCTTCTTGAGCAGGTGCAGATTTAATGGGTCATGATGGGCTGCAGGCAGCTGTGTCATGTGTGGTGCATCTGATACAGCTGCAGGAACACAGGGACAGAGCCTGCCTGTCCTCTCCTTCTATCCAGTCACTCCCTGTGGGATACTCTGGAGTTGTGTCTATCCTGGGAAGTGCCCACAGCCTGACCTGCAGAAACAGACTCACAAATTGTAGGCAAAAAACTTGCAACACCTCACGGGTGGGGTATAATCCTTGTCTACCAGAGAGCTCTCCAAGTGTCTGCCATTTATGATAGTTCCTATGCTGGGGGAGTCCCACTGCTGTCACTGAGGTGAAAATACTGAAGCAGCCTAGCCAGGTTCACAGAAATAATCTGCTTCAGACTACAAGTCCATGAAAGGTCTTTCAGGAGATAAAGAACAATTTCAAAGTGATCCATGAAGGTGTATCTGCTTTTGTGAAGGAGAGCAAAGTGAAATAATTTGGCTCAAAAATGTAAAGACAATTATTTTTGACATTTCCTGATAGATTTTTTTTTTTTTAATCCACGAAAAATAACAGTATTTTTAAATTTTGATAATGCTTCAGATATATAAAAAAGATATTGGAAATAAACTTCTGGGGTTTGCCTGCATCATTGCCAAGTGCCCATAAAGCAGAAAAGGACTCCTGTTTGTTTTTCAGGTTGTTTTTTTTTTCTCAATACAGTAGAAAAGTTTTAACAATGAAGATTAAAGATACATGAAGGCTTCACTTCAGAATATTGATAATGAATGTTCCCTTAGTCTCATCACATGCAAGAGTTAAATCCAAAAATTAAAAAAAAAATCAAAGATTCAATGACTTTACTTTTACTTTTTAGGAGCTGGAAGTAAAAAAAACCAAAAAAACAAAAAACAAAAACAAAACAACAAAACAAAACAAAAACAACAGAAAAAAACCAAACAGAAAAAAAAAACAGCACAAGATTCACCTGACAGTCTTAAGATAGGGAGCAGTGCTATTATTAATGACTAGTGGACAAAATACTTCCCTCATCAGGAGATCACACATGCTGAGCAGCTGCTGCAGCACCATTGCACAGGAGTTAAGTACCTTCTGCATGGTGGATGCAGGGCTGACATAACAGAGAAAGCAGTATGACACAGCCCAGACAGTCTGATAAATGGCATCACGCCTCTGCTGTTGCTACAAACTACTTGGAGAAACCTTTCAGTGCTTTGTGTTTCCCATGACTAGAGTAGGGAGAGCAATCAGGTGTCTTCTGGCTCTCTGACCATTTTCCCAGTATGGAAAATCAGGCTCCCTGGTCTTTAGTTCCCAATATTCCCTTGCTGAAATCTGCACTATATTTTCTCATCTTCCATTTGTCCAGCAATGAGACAAATTTAAAGGCTTTTTAAGATGGCACAGCAGTTTGACACTTTCATATTTGATCTCCTTTAGAACTCACGAGCAAATACCATAATCCAAATAATTTATTGCTATGTTTTATCCATTTTGTTCTAAAATCTTTTTTGCTAGCATGTTCATTTGACATAATTCCTCCTCCTCATTCACCCACAAATAGCAATAGATATAGAAACCTTTCAAAGTGCCATGATACTGAACACCAAGCCGAAGATTTCCCAACTTTTCTCTCAGGGCCTTATCTTTGAGCTTTCCATTATACCCTGACCAGGGCTTCTGGTTCTCCCCAAGATGCTAAGAGACCTCTCTTCATGAACCCATAAAGGATTTTCCCTAGGCTTCTTAGATTAGGCCATGATGTTTTCTGAGCCATCAACCTTCGAATTAAGCACACAACAGAATTGCTGTATAACAAGGAAAAAGAGAAAGAAGAGTGTTTTAAAGTGGAATGACCTATTTTCCAACACACCATGAATATTAAATCCACTACTCAAACTTTCAGTCAGTATCCATATTCATTCAGTACTCAGAGAACTTTCTAAACTGGGTAATAAAATACTGTACCTGTCTACAGAGTCAAATCCTGAAACCCTAATTAAAAACAAAACAAACCAAAAGCATACCTGATTTTCATTGGTAGATTTGTTTCTACCTAAACATGGTCAAAGCAACATCTCCCCCAAAAAACCCTAAATGCAGGCAAGAAACATAACAAAGGAGAACCTGACTTAGAACTTCAGGACTGGGTCCCACACTGTTTTCTATTTGGTATTATAAAATAATTCTATCAGGACTGTGACCTTCTGTGCCAAGTATCAGCCTGAAGCTGAGTTATTAAGTGTAAGGGGTGGGAAAGTAAGGTATTTATAATGGCTCTGGTGGTATAACCTTCATTAGAACAGTATGGATGGAGCTGCTACCAGAAAGACTTCTAAGTTGGTGGGTGAAATTATAATTTCTGTCATGTAGCACCTTGAGGCAAATTTTAAAACAATTATTTGTGAATGCTACAAAGACATTATCCTACAGCATTCTCATCAATAATACAGCCCCCCAAACTGATTCAGAAGAGAGGAAAATGCCATGGTTCCAATTAAAGACAATCAACTGCACAGGCTTCATTGTATCCCATGAGCCTATACTCTAGAAATGTTTTTTTTTTTTTTTCACTCTCTGATGACAGATATGTATTAAAATGTCCTCCAGTCCACACAAACTGGTGCTTTGTTGTTTTTTTTTTTTTCCCAAGCTTTTTCGTTTATGGAGGATAAATAAGCAAAATTCACATTCAGCCCAACACCTGCTAAGGCTGTCAGCTGTAGTGTTTGTCATATTTCAATCAAAGCTGAAGCCAGCCAGTCATTTTTATACTGCACAATCCCTACATACTCGAGGACCAGAATTAATGAATTAGCTATTGATTAAATTCCACTCTAGCAAATCCACCGTGGCAAATAAATGAACTACCCGGGGCACATGTAGGCCACGGCCAGACATGTCCGGGCAATCGATCAGTAGTTAGTATTCTTTTGGGATATAAGAACAGCTGATGATAATATGACATGTAGGAAAAGGCAGTGTAGAAACAGAGTCTGTTTCTGGCTGAGCAGATTATAAAGTAGGAAGGCATTTTTTGATCCTTTTGCCTTCATGTGTTATGACATATTTAGTCTATATATAATAGCAGAAACATGCATAAGTGTTTGCAGTACAGACAATACAGACAAAGGCATAAGTAAGTTAAAGCCAAGGGCAAAAGATGAGATCCTGAACTGAGTTCTTATCATCAAACAAGCTTTGACTATATCTGTATGTGTGACAGAAAAATAGCAAGCATAATTTCACCCTTATACAGAGAAAAATGCTCAATTCAAGCAAAATATACAAATAGCAAACAGGAAGCCAAAGTCCTTAAGAGACTGGAAAAACATTCTGCTGGCCATTCCTGAGGGCTCAGATGTTAGATAGTAATTATTTTCAAAAGACTTTTTTTGGTCCTTTGATGGAAGAAACACTGCTAATGAGCATATTCCACCAGAAGTGGAAAAATCACAGTAATGATAACACAAACACAGGAGGTTAACTGCTTTACTGTTGGTGGAATTCTGAAAAATGTGTTTGCAAGCTAAGTTTTACTTTGTCTTTGGAAGACATTAACTCCCAAAGAATCACTGTATAAGTTACTATTTGGCTGCTTCAAAGGACTGCAAATTTGATGCTCCCTTTACAATTAAGAAGCTTGCCCATGCCTGTGGATGTAGTGGACAGGCACACTGCAAACAGTGGTTCAAGGAGACACAGATATGCATGCCTTTTCAGATAGCTTACTAATTCTTACTGCTGTGATAGGTGACTTTTTTTTTACCTAGAATTATTCTAAGTTTCCATTATCAGCATCGCATTGCTCCCTGAACATTAATCTTCCTCTTCTTAACTGACAGCAGAATGTGATAATTTTCATTCCACTACACTTCTTCTCTTAACTATTTCCACTTATGCCTTATTTATTATCACAGCACAGTGATACCCAAATGGCTATGTACAATCAACCAAGGGTGAGACTTCTTTGATTGATATGTCATCAAAAAAACTCCAAGACAAAGATAACAATCACTAAAAATGTTTTCAAAGTGTATACTGAATCCTTTCATGCATCTTATTCAATTTTGAGAAGACAACTTTACATTCTGGTCCCTATTCTGACTACAAATCTCCCTGATACGTGAAAACCACCTATAGCACAGTACCTTGAGCCAATTATGTCAATAGTGGGTGCTGACAGCTGTTTTGGCTCATCTTCCACAGTGGTGATCTGGGTCCCATTGCTCCTCACGCAGGCATACACCGTGCAGGCTTCAATCTGATGGAGAGGAACATGAGGTTCACATACTCAGATGCAGAAAATTTTCAGCTCTGCTACTTGTTTAGACTTTCTCTTCACCCAAGGTATAATTCTTTTCTATTTAACAGATTCCATACAGCCAGGAAAATACTGCAGCTTTGAGATAAGTATATCTGCCAGAGATATACTGCACTGCAGCACATTTTCCCACACCATTTTCTGAAGAAGGGTACATGCAGCCCTCTGGCACTAATTACTGTTTTCTATTAAATTGTCACCAAAAGAGTTGCAGTGAACTTGTTTTTCCTGCATGTATATGTAGACCCCAGTAAACAATACTGGAAAAAAAAGCACTTTTATTTGAGGCCTTGAGTGAGGTTTCTCTTCCTAGTATATATTCTGACATAAAAGTAAAAATAATTTTTCCTTAGTGTTTTCCATTCCTTCACATCTATTCTCTAAATTAAAAGTGAGAAATGCAAATAGAAATGATACAATTTTTTATGAAAAAAAGTCACAGAAATAAATTCTTATTCCTTCAATTCTTAGGATTATACTAAGATTAAAAGTGAAGGATCTTAACATTGTTTCTGTATTGTCAACAGTGAAGTTACTCCAAATAAAAAAAAAAAAAAACATGAAAATGAAAAATAATGCTGTAAGATTACCAGTGAGATGCACATGCATCCAAGATAATATTGTTTCCAGGAAAAGAAGAAAAATAATCAAAAGGGGAAAAAAAAGGCATCTTACTTTGGTTTTACCTATCACATTGATGCAAATACTAGCACAGCAGAAGAGAAGAATAATTAACATCTCAAGCAATAGAAGGTGGCCATGGTAAATTAATATAGAGGGTGTATAAGTGAAGCAGTACACTGAATTTGCATTATTATTGAGAAAAGATAAATGTGTTTCCAAGTGGCATTCAGAAAGTCATATGTGTATTCATGGATGGAGGTTTGCTGCTTCAGAGGGGCTGGCACATGGAAATCTGCTACAGTGTGCCTGTCTGTGATGTTTATTTATAGCATGGAGTAACAGGCTACAAATTTTCAGAATGAAGTATATATGGTACTACTAAGTTTGTCTCATATATAACAATGTAAACCAAGCCTTCATGAAATAGACAAGAACAGTTACAATTAAGTGTGAAAATCCATTTCTTGAAGACATTAATACAAAGTCAGGATAGAAGATTTCTTTTAAAATTATTTTTAATATTATGTTTCTGCCTATAGTATTTTACCTTTCATTGGATGTATGACTAGAGAGGCAAAGAGAGAGAAAGGGAAAAGCAGAGAAAAATTACTGCACATGTTAAGACAATAGAAAGTACTGTGATGATTTCAGAGATCAGCTCTGCTGACCCCTCAAAAGGATAAGGAAAAACAATTGATAATAGGCTGTCAAATGCAACATCATTATTTCACTGTACAGATACATCATGCATGCCTGATGTTTCTTAAACAATTGCAATTTTCTTTTAATGAGTAGGAGTAGAATCTTTGCCTCTTTATAATATGTGTTGGGGCTTTGCTAATGCTGAAGTGCAGAGCATTTGGGGGAAAGTAAATGGAGTTTTGACACTTTGAAAAAAAGAGATAATGGAAATTTGTGACAAAAAGTGTACACAAACCAAAATACACTAAAGATAAATATATTCCTGGTAGGGATATGCACACGAGCATCAGTGCAAACACATGTCCATGTGCGTAAAGAAATTTGCAAAACAATATTCTTCATGGAAATCCAGGTAGAAGTAAACAAGTAAAATTAAAGTACATCACACAACCCAGAAAACATATTCTAACCTGTATTTCATACACGGTGAAGGGAGACAAATCTGCCAAAAGAAAGGATCCCGGCTCGCTCGTTCCAGTCTTGTACTGCTGGTTATTTACATAGACAGAGTACTCCGTGACAACACCATTCGGGTTTGAAGGCGATGTCCAGATGACACGTACAGCTGTACTGTTGATGATGACAACCTCTGGAGGGAACATGCCCTCAGGCTCTAGAAATAAAGGAAGAAACTGAATAAACTCCAGCTGTCTCTGCAAAAGCACTTGTTTAACCAAATGCAGATTAGTATTTAGGTTTAGCAAAGGGTTCACTGCTTATCTGCTTTCCTCTGATGAAGTTATCACAGTCTGTAGTCTTCTGTAAATTGGCTTATTATACTCTCAGTTAGAAATCATGAGAGCTGATGGTAAAATGCTTTATACCAGCAGCACAGTGTCAATCATCAGTAGTATGTGGCCAGTGAGATATGATGATAAATTACTCACCCATCTGCACTGTCAACATGCAAATATTATTTTTATGTCTCCCCAATCCTAATTCTTAAAAAAAAAGAAGAAAAACTAGAGCATTTTGCTTTTAAAGCAAAACCTGAGAACAAAATACCTTATGTCTGATGGAACGTGACATTATCAGCCTTATAGATGAAGCAATATGCAATATTGCCATTATGTAAATGGTTTCAAATGTTGATTACTATAGGTAATGATGAAGTCTAACATTTATTTAGAAAAAAAAAGGAAAAAAACCCAACACCTTCCTTAGCGTTAAATTACATAATTATCTAAGCATGTCAGAAATAGCCATGCAAAGGCCTATTTTTATCATAAGAACCCATCTTTACCAGTTGAAAAATTGCTTTTACCATCAATTCTGTTTTATAAACAAAAGGTGCTGACCTTTGGCATGAGAAAGGAAATGGAATCCTCCTTTAAAGTGCTTTGCTAATGACCTGGAACACTTGCTTCTGAGGTAATGATATTATAATGTTTATAATGAGACTTTATAAAGCAAAAAGATTAGAAAGACCATTCCAAACACATTTCAGATGCACAATTTTTTTTATCATTATTTTATCCTCAACCTCCACCCCCAGCTCTGCACTTACCCACTGGCATAGAAATGACTCATAAAGAATTTTCATAGAGGCTGAACTTGCACACAGAGCTTCTAGCGACTCAGGAAAGGCCCTGTGTACAACTGTCATGTCAAAAGCACGTCGCTTCACAGAGCAAATCTCTTAAAAAACCCATTAATTGTTTCTAAATTCCACCATTTATTGATATGAACTCAGTTCCAAACTTAGTGCACCCAGACAGGAATATGCAGGAGAAGATGAGAACAAACTGGGTTAATATCTGCTATTAGAGCTTTTGTTTCTGTCTCAGTGGGACCGTTTATTGATCTACCGCAAGATGACAACCAGCACTTAAGCATTTTAATGTTTTAGACCTTTTTCCTTTTATACCGGAAATTTTTATAATGGAAGGATGACTGATCTCAACCCTAACAAAAATCAATCAATTTCATTCTCAGATTTTAAGCCTGCATTCACTGTTAACCAACCTCCATCTGAGGTAGTCACATGTACAACTTCACTGTTGATGCTGTGGACTCCATTAAAAACTTGAGAAAATATCTCATACTCTGTGCTGGGCTGCAAATCATCTATGACTACAGAGTTTACATCAGCCTGGATCCTCAGAGATCTTCTCTCATCAGTAGAATTCATGAAGAGGGTGTAGTAAACAACATCTCCTTGCAAATCCTGCAGTGCTAGAAAAAGAAAGGAAAAACACTGGGACATCAACTGGGAAATTTTCAGTCAGCAAGTTTCTTATCAACAACATTCACTGAGAAGAGTAAATCAAATTTTATGCAGATCCTCTTATTCAAAAAAAAAAGGAAAGATTCCATTAAGTGCCTCCAATTCCACCTTTTTAAGGAGTGATGCAGACTGCACTCCCTATTATGTCAAAATCATTGATGGTTCATCATCCTATCTGACACTGGAGAAAGCTTTCTTTCTCTAGACATCCCCATGAAGACAATGGAATGTACAAATTAATAGGTAAAACTCACTGCAAGCAATGGTGTGCAGGCCTTTTTGCTCCTTCCCTTCAAACAACACTTCGCAGAACCCACTCCAATCCTGTGTTATTCCTCCAGCCATGAATAAAGGACCTGTGCCTATGTCATTAATGCCAGTGACATTCAGCTCTACCCAGATGGCCTTTTGGCCATTCACAGTACAGTGAGAAGCTATGTGTTATTGTTTCAGAACAAGCATGAGCACATCATCTACATGTAAAGCTGTAATACACTCAGAAGCATTATACATACAGGCAAAACCCCCAAATCCTCACATTTCTTTCTGAAATGTATTTTACTCAGCACTAACTTCCCCAGAGAAAGGCAGAAAAAACAGTACAATTTTCTGGCTGCCCAGGGAAGGATATTCACTGGTTTGAGCTGATGGATAAGCACAGATTCCAGGCAAGTTTTCTCCATTTTAGTGACTCAGATGTCATCTGTTATCTTATCGGTCCTTTGTCATACAGTTTAAGTTCAGGTCTGACTAAATGCAACTGCTTTTCCACTAGGCATTGAGATGAAAAGTATAATTACAATGAAAACTGTAAGCACTAACACAAAAATCTTGAAATGACAAAATGACACACTGTACTACTGAACAGGACTCAGCTCACTGGGACAGAGCACTGATAAAAGCCAAAAACATATTTTCAGGCTCAATAATATATAGGTTTGCCATCAAAACTCTTAATCAAGAATGATATGCTATTTTTAAGTGGTACTGATACAAAGTCTAAATCCTTAGAAGTCAGAAACTTTCAGTAGGGAAAGACAGCAAGGCAACTTATATTGAGGGCTCCCAAGTTCCCAAAGAAAACAAAAAAACTAATTTGAAAACAAATATTATGAAAAATAATGAAACACTGATACACAAAATAGTTGCAACTAGTTACAACACAAGAAGTAATAAAATATGATAAGGTTTTCAAATAATGAATGGCCTTGTCTTGGTGTTTAACTTCAACATTCACAACCATATATGGAGGAAATTCCTAAGATATGAATGAAAATAAAACCATATTGCATTACCTACATCTAGAAGGTCAGGGGTTTAGATTACTAAGGTAATGAAACTTCAGTGAGCTGCTTCAGATCTATTACGTTTGTCAGTTTTTATAAGCATGCTTACTTCAGGCATGCAATTATAAAATAAAGAGACTACATTTGTTGCAATTCAGCACCCAGTCCTTACAATATCATTTGCATTTAAGTCATGAAGAAATTCCTCACAGCTGTATTAACAAACCAACTAGAGAAATTGGCTAAATTCATTTTAAGGAGCAGAAGATAAAGAAAGAAAAAGGGAATCTTCTCATCATGAAAGAATGTAGATGTAAATTTTTATACAAAGGGATGAAATACGCCACAAAGACAACAGGATTTTGTGTAGTACTGCTTTATATATGTCTCATGAGTTTGCATTAACTATTTTTTTCATTTTCACTATTCACATTGTGCAGAAAGAGCAGAACATGACTGAGAGCAAAATGTGCACATATTTTTCCCTATTTTTTTTTTCCTTTCAAGGACATTTAGGTACATTATAAATCAAGGCAAGGACTGTGTTTCCTCTGAGAGCAAGGCAGGCCATGGTAAGTGATGGCAGGTTAACATCTAGTTACTGGAATAAATACTAAGCACACTTACTTGGTTTTGACCATTCCACTTCCACAGCAGTGTGATTAACAGCACGTGCAACGAGGACACTTCCTTTCCCTGGTAATCCTGCTAATGTAGTAGCTATCACTTCTTCACTTGATGTATATCCTACCTCATTGTGCACTATGAGCTTGTACTCGTATGTTGTGAACCTAAGACATTTTTAAAATAAATGCAATGAAAAATGCAGACATAGAAAATATTTTCTGTAAATCTTCCGCCTGTGCCAAGTTTTGTTGTTTCTTCCCCCCCCCCCGCATATAAATTCATCTGTATGGTATGCACCAATGAGAACTTCCTAAGAGGCGTCTATTTTGTGGAAATTATTCAGCACAATTAACATGGTAACAAAAATAAAACACATTATTTCATTTCTTCATAGCTTCTGAGGTGTTGAGAGATTATAGCTCAATTCAATATGTAATTACAGTGGTGGCAACCTGCCAAAATTTGGATCAGAATTTAATCAAATGAGGCTTTTTTTCCTCTTTTGGGAAACTCACTGATTTTAACTTGCAGAGTCTCATTTGTAAAAGGGATTCACGACACAGTCAGGACTCTTCTACTACAAAAACATCTCAAAAAAGGCACCTAGCAGTTCAAACTCATTTAATAAAGTAATTTTCCTCAGAACTGTGCATATTCCAATTACACAGATTTATTAAAAACTACATGTGTATTTACTAAACCAAGTGACGGTTGCATCATCATTTCTTCCCTATAGCAAAAGGCATATTAATGTACTTTAAGTGGGATTCCATAATCTCAAATTTAATTTCCTCGTAAAAAGCCTCACACAAAACTGCACAAAGACAGAAAGTCAGGATCATCTTGTAAAAATTTTCACTGAAGTGAGGTCTACAGATGCAATGAAGGAGCATACAATAAATGCTTCATATTTAGAGATTTTAGTACAAAAAATACTCACAGTGTATATTTTCATTACTTTTTATACATTTTAGATGCTTTACTATAACACCCTGATTTTTTTTAAAGAGCTAGACTTTAGCAGTCCCACTGAGAAGAAAGCAAATTAATGGAAACTCACTAGCTCTAACTCTATGTATAGACAAATTGGAAAAAATATACAAAACACATCTTATTTCTCTCCCCACATCTTCTGTCACTTGCAAATATTTAATTTTTCTTGGACATTGTAGCACAAGTATAACAGAAAAAGGAAGGACTCCAGTCTTGCAATTTACTGACGAGAATTTGTGATTAATTTTTTTAATCCATATTTTCAACAATGAAAATAAAATGAGTTTGTCATAGCCTATTAGAAATGAAGAAACCATCTGACAAGATCAGTAATTCTAAAACATGCTTAAAGTATGACAAATAAAAATAAATGCTGACATATGAATTTTCTTTTGGGAAAAATAAGGCTTGAGTGCTTGAGCCTCACTGTAGCATCTTCTCAACAGCCAGAAACTCATCCTGAGCTGTTAACTGCAAAACATAGCTGCAGGTTGCAGAACTTTCCCCAGGAGAAGTGTGCAGGTGTGTCCAAGGTCTAGGCACACCTTTTTGGCCACATCTCATTCAACTCAAAATGTCATGGTGCCTAATGACCAGTCATTGAGACTCTGGCTGAATGTATTGCCACCTCTGAATTGCTGACATAACTGCAATACACACTAAATATGTTACACCACTAAAATATGCAAAGCTTAAACCAAAGGTGAATCTATGCAGACTTTCAAGCATGGCTGAGAGAAAGAGATGGACACTTGGGCAGGATTGGTACAAGAACAGCTCTGTGAGCAGTTATTGCAACAGATGGAAATGAGCAGTGGCTTTCAGCAAGGAGGCAGAAGCAAGCAAGAGTCAGTGGCCCTGAGGTTGCTTTGGTGTGTCTCTGACAGGAGCAGAGGTCACCTTCTCCTGATTCCCATTGTGCTCAGGAGGGATGCTCACACAATTTTAACAGAAGTAGAAGGAAAGTACAGATATTTCAGGGCCAGAGAATTACATGGAGCTCTCATAAACACGCCAACACACAGAACGCACACACCCTGAAACCACCCATGAGGGTTTTCCTGAGATTTTACCTACAAAAACCCAGTGCAGAATCCATGTTGAATCTCCCATTACAATTTCTTCTTTTGTGTGTTTTGTCTTAAGGAGCAATATCCTTGACTTCAAGATGCAAAAACTAAGGTTGATCAAGAGTAAATGTCTTGCTCAAGCACACACTCCACTCCCCCACTCTCAACACCCTGCACTTAATGGTGATGAAGCTAACATAACAAAATTAGGTAAAATAAAACATTGCTGAGAAAAAGTTTCAGATGTTTCCCTCAAACATGCATTCTGCCTGCGCTATAACTTTGACAACACGCAAATCTACAACATCTGTACACGTAAATCTAAATGGTTTGATTGCATGAGCATATTGATGATAAAATTTCATGAGATTTTTATTTTCATTTGTTTTTTGAAGCAAAACAATGTAAGAGTCAAGAATGACACTAACAATAAATCCCTGCATATTAGAATGATTAACACCAAAGATGATGACAAAAAATATTTCATTACATAATTAATATGTTCACTACATAAAGACACAAGAAATACTTTGAACTATTAAACATACACTATACAAAATGCCAGCATTTGTTTTTATAGTTTTTGTAATCTCACCTGCTAAGACCCTTATCTTCATAAAACCACTGAGTTCCTGAGTAAATATTGTGCCACAGATTTAAATCTTCAGGGGGATTTGACGCAAGTGGTTGCTGGATTTTACGTCTCAGGAGCTCATATCTAACACAAAAGACAAGCAGAACACCAGGATTATCTCAACTAATGTTATTACACAAAAAAAAAAAATAACCCAACCAGGTTTTTCTTTTAAAGCCACACATTATTTTGTTTTTACAGCTGTAAACTTCCTGAGATAAATATTCTTTTTAATGTTTTGTGATTTAAAACATTCAATTACTTTAAAAAAAAAAAAGAAACCACTTTGAAAATGGAAAATTAAGCATTTCCAGTTGAAAAAAAAAACCCAACCTAGTTTATTTAATGATTTACGGATTTTAAATTTTGTGGTTATCAAGACCAGGTCCAAATAGCCCATAAGGCTATCTTATGCAGACTTGCATGGTAAGCACAGGTTGCTTCAGAACATGAAATTATTATGTTTCTTTCTTGCAAATGTACCACTAAGAACACTGCCATTATGATTTTACTATTAGTAGTATCTTAAGTATCTTTGTACTTAACATGTTTGCAAATAACCATGGTGTAAATTACAGGAGATAACAGGCACAGAATGAGTTAACTGCTCCAGCCATCTGTAGACCTTAGCAAGGCACCTTTGTGTTTGGGAAGAAATTCATGATGTGAGCTTGAAAGACCAAACTATTTCATCCTGGTTTTAATTGGTATCTGAAACAGTATTCCTGTCTCTGCTCCAAACAGCAGGTCAGCCAAAGCCCATCTTTCATCAGGTCAGCCATGAGACTGCCTGATTTGGAAAACATGCTTTACTCTCAGGTTGCATCACACACTCTCCATCACCTTTTATACAAAACCTTTATGGAATTTAAAAAAAATAGATCACTTAGTGCCTATATAAACTAAAGGGGATGATATTATAGTTTGCATTTCCTAATCATTCTAGGGATTAAAAAGGAAACTATACTCTAAAGGAAACTAAATTGGAAATATTTGTTCAAAATCTTTAGGATTATTACTCTTTATTACATTCCACAGGACTGTCTAATTTATTCTTTCAATAATTGTTTCAGTTTGATACCCCAGCAAATTAGGGTCATATGCATATACAGTCTCTCAGATGCATTAACTTGATTCACTTAAGTGCTGAGCTGCTGTGTTTCATCTTGTCCCTGCCTCCCATTCTGGAAAGGTGCTTACTGCTAAATTCCAGACAAAAGTACATGGATACACAGGCAGATTTCAAACACTCTCATTTTAAATGCACATTTGTGAAAATGTTTCCATGTTTAATTGTTCTGCAGCATACCTCGGTGTGGGTCACCACTCTGTTGTAATCATCATGCTGACCAAGGGCTTTGTGTGTAATTTGACACTTCTTAAAGTTAAGATCATCTCCAGTCTGATAAGGACACGTGGGACAGCACCACCCCAGATTTGAGACCCTGAGTGAAGAGGTATTTAACAGGTGCTGCATACAGTAATTTAGTGTTGCTTCAAAAGCAGAATCCAACTGAGATACTCTCATAAGAGATCTGACACTTCCTGTGGTCTGTAGCAGCAAGGGAGTACATGCATAACTTCCAACAACTTTTGTCCTTGAGTTTAGGGAATAATCCTTAAGAGATGCAAGCAAGCATTGTGCCACTTAGTGATGCCAAACTGAATTACTGCAGAAGTTCGGATTATAACTTCAGAAATTAAACAGCAAAAACTAATTAAACTCCAACTCTCTCAAAAAAATCAGATGACTTTATAATAAGAACAGCTCTCACATGAGCGGTTCATCAGTGTCAATCCAAAGACAGATCACTACAGCTTTATAAGAAACCATCCTGGCATATTCTGTCCAATATATTTCACAGACAAGTCTTGAAAAACATCAAATCTTTTTGAACACTGAGTGGCGATCATGTGTAAATCACCCCCACTGGCAGCTGC
This sequence comes from Cinclus cinclus, assembly GCF_963662255.1. Taxonomy (NCBI): domain Eukaryota; kingdom Metazoa; phylum Chordata; class Aves; order Passeriformes; family Cinclidae; genus Cinclus; species Cinclus cinclus. The sequence continues at coordinate 91,823,424 of NC_085048.1, forward strand.
TGCTGCTACTCTGCTTGCTGCAGACTTCTTGTTCCATCATGCTGTACAGAGCAGCTGCTTCAGTGGTTGTTCTTGTTGAGGGCAGCATGGCACACCATGAAAGAAATGAAATCTGCAGATGTAGGTTGTGCTGAATTACTTCAATAATCTATGGTAAAATGGTTACGTTGTTAACCCCAGAATAACAGACACTGCTTTACTGAAACTCCAAATTTTACTGTAGAGCAATCATCATTTCATTCAGTTGTAGTGTGCCCTAATTAAGCCTGAAGAAAAAGTCAAGCTACTGTGCTGTAATAACATATGCAACTGAAACGGCATTACATGATAATTATTGAACCCATCAGTGTGCCTAGAAGAGAGCTACTAACCAGAACATATGGAGTGCAGAGCTATAATTCCATGCACAATATTTCACGATATGTTAAAGCACCAGAATGAAAGATTTGACACTTTTTATTGTGTATATATAAAGACATATTTGTCTTTATAAGCCTTTATGCACTCAAATCCATATTTTTTTAATGTATATCTACACATACGCTCAGTATTCAACATTCAAGTCAAGATTCCCATCCTATCATTCCAGACAAATCTCAGAGGAAATTCCCTTCTTTGGCTCCTGTGGTAAAACCCAGTCTGCTATACCCAGCGCTTCCTTGAATTTCCTATTTTGGCTACACCCTCACACCTCTCACACTTTAACTTCCATTCTTCTCATGCACTGTCTCATTTAAAATTTATTCATCGCTTAATTTCTGAAGATTAATTTATGTCATCATCCTTCCAAATAGCCACTTTCTCTTTTTGTGAAGTAACCCAGAGTACTGAGAATATCGGATGTGCTAATTACACATGTTTGCAGGGATTTCTTCTTTTTCTCATCACTTTATTGGTGGAACTTGTTGCCTGAACTCGTCACCAAAAAGTGTCTGATGCTGCAGCCCAAGCCACTTATGACTTTGCAAATATCCTGTGCTTGCTCCTTTTGGTTTTTCAGACAGCACAGACCTGAGACCCAGAGCCTTCCAGCACAGACAACACACTTGCCCTGAATAATCCTGGCTCTTTTCTGAGCCCCAAAGAGGAATTTTTAAAAATCAAAAATTATGAGATCACATCTGCATCACTCAGAATTTTCTGAGTCAGATTTAGGTAAGAAGAAGCAAACTGCTCTGTCAGTGCCTGCTTACCTGAGATGGGGACCATTGGGCCTTAGCGGTGGTTGCCAAGAGACGGCGATAAAGGATTCGCTGATTGGAGTCACGGACAAGGGACTGACCCTCTGAGGAACTGTCGAGAGTGTGGTCACTCCTGTAGGCAAACTCTCCGTGCAGCCTCCTAGAAAGCCATCACCTCCAGCACAAGCTATCACCGTGACCGAGTAGTTGGTGTAGGGCACCAGATTGGTCACCAAATGGCTCAGCCTCGATGAAGGGTTCCCAGCGATGACAATGCGTGGGTCAGGCATGCGAATCTCATAGTTTAGGATTTCTCCGTTCGGAATCAGAGGAGGCTTCCAGGAGACCTGAAGGAAGAGGGAAAAAAAAAAGTAAAAGAACTTTTTTGCAGGTTTTTTTTTTTTTGCAGATTTCTCACAGTCACATTGCAGAAATAGACACAGCATGCTACAGATGGACACAAGTGGGGTCTGAAGATGTTCTTTTCCATCAAAACAGGCTTTTATTTTTAAAGAGAAAGCAGTTCAAAAGCTATTTTTTTTATTTTCGTGAGGTCCACAGTAACAGTTATAACCATTGAAAAATATTATTTTGCTTTATCAGTACAATGTGAAAGCATCACTCAAAATTCCACATCACTCAAAATTCCATGAGATGTTCAGATGCATTAGCAGAAGTACAATACTTATCATAAGTATCACTAATTGTCACGTATTTTCTTAGGGTGTATTACCTGGTGTGCTCAACTGACAATGGCAAGAGTAAAAACAAATTTTACTTAGTGTTTCCATGATATTCAAATAGATGCAATTGCATTAGCTCCTATAAGAAAACAGATTTTTTCTGCACTCCCCATATGATGAAATTATCAGGTTTTCCCTCTTATGTTTAGTTAACATATTACACTGGAAAATATCAGACAAAGAACGGGGACGATCTTTCATTTTAAGAACTATAAAATTATACTGAGAAAACTTTATTGCAAAAAGATTGGAAGTTACATACAGAATTCATGGTTTTTTATATATTTACACACACATACATACATATATATAAATATATATACATACTGCTATTCTTACTTTGGTTTTGTTCTTACTGAACAGAGGTTAGGTGAGATTTTTATAGTTTTTAGTTTTTGGGGGGATTTTTTTGATAGCACATTTACATACATATTTATTCTTACCAGCTCCACTGTAAAATCACACTCAAATAATTGCACTATAAAGTGCATGGATGTTCTAAATTATTTTTTAAGGCTTTTTGCCATGGTATGCCAGAGGGGCCATCAGACTGGCATAACAAGGACATGCAACTTAGCATGTATTAACAATCTCAGAGTTTCATAGAGGTAGTGTAAAAGCATCTATCAATACTCATTTCCTTAGAAATCCCAGTGCGGGAAGCATACAAGCTTTGCTTTGCTCTGGGACTGTTTTCCTTGCCATTTACCCACTCATCTATAACAATTGCTGTCTCTTTTCCTCCCAGGCACAAGATAATTAAGGACTGAATCCAACACAGAAAAGAACACAAAAATGGAGAAAACCTAGATATTCCTAAAACCTAGGTAAAACAAAGAAAATACTGAAGCGTTAAATAGTAATACCACAATACTTCAGTTTCAGTTAATTTGAACTTTTTCCTTAATTCTCTCAGTCTCTAAAATAAGTATCTTTAAAAATTTATATGCAGAATTACACATGGTCATGGAAACAGAGAAGCTTGATTTATAAATTATTTTTTTTTTAAATGGGATTACAAAATGCTGTATTTTAGATACAGAAGGACCTCTTAGGCCATCAGACTTGTAAGAAAGCTGGCAGCAAAGTGCTGGAGAGAGCTGAAGGATTTTGATAACAGATTCTGGAATACAATTAAACAGAATATTAGAGACAGGGTGATCTTGAGTAAAGACAGCAAAACCAAGATTATTGTGCCCACGTAGGAAAGGCTTAGCTCTGGCTAATTATCAAATGCTGTATTTCTGTTGCTTCTGGCCACAAATCTTATTCAAACAAATAAAGAAAATGCTACTGACAAAGCAATGCAAAATTTCACACAAGGCAGGAATTGAGTCTGCACCATTCTCACAGACATTGAGCAGAGCTCTCTTTTTGAACTATTTCATGTGATCTAGTGATAGGAAACAGAAGAATGGATAATTAGCACAGACAACAGAAAAAGTTTTCAAATACAACTATGTGCTGGTTTTGGCTAGGAAGAGTTAACTTCATAGTAGAATGGGATTAGTATGGGGCTGTTTCAGATTTGAGCTGAAAACAGTGTTAGTAACACAGAGATTATTTTTGCTATTTCTGAGCAGCACTTACTTTTCGGCCTCACCCCAGGAATGGAGCAAGAGGCAAGAGACACAAGTCGAAACAAGAGAAGTAAATGCAAATAAAAGTAAGTGATACATAGTCAGAAACTGGAACACAGGCTGTAAAATTCTTGGAAATGCAGGAGTGAAGTATGCATCTTGAAACTCTGTCTCGGTGAAGATAACATATTTATTATCCTAATATTAATAAAGAAAATCTGTCATTATTAGTGAAAAAAGCCTTCTTGCTGCTTACTACAAGATGGCTTCTAATAAAAGAACTGCATGCAAATTGCTTAAAAAAATACCTGGTACTACATGCCCAGAAGATAAGATTTACTTTGTACCAAAACCTATTTCCTGGAAGAGAGGATGAGTTATTTTCCAATCACATTTCATTTTTGATGCCTAACTTTTATGTCTAAACCTACGAAATCATTCTAATGCAACTTGTGCAAGATTCACCATATCCTGTAACCCCTTCACATAAAGGAGCAGATTAATACCATAGCAGGAGAACAGAGGTTGCTCCATAACTTCAGCTCCTGAGTTTCACACAGTGTGTGCACTAGCTGGAAATACCTGAAAAAACTCCCAAGTGCCACTTCACAGCATTTGTGGTGGTCTAACAGGTACAGTAGCTCATACTGAAGTAACATATATGCTATGAGGGGCTTACAGTGGGAAATTTCTTTAATTTTATTTTTTTTTTACTTGAGAGAAATAACTATTCTGAACAAAGAGTATATTCGGCCAGCAGCACACACAGTGCAAATTATTTTTTTCTGGGCACAGGTATCTCACACAAAGATATGAAGATCTGTTGTTGCTTTGGTTAATAATTTTTTTAACTAAGTAATGGGATGACCAAGGATACTCCCTAACCCCGTTGTGTCACTTGAGCTACTTAGAATTACCTGTGTCACCTAGGAATGACAGGACATGCAATCCCTCACAAATATCTCTTGTCAAGAGGCAAGGGACTGCTTGACCCATAAATGGAGATGATGGAGCCAGCCTGGTTAGCACACATGTGGCACTACTGGATCTCTTCTCCTCTTGGCTGTGCCAAGGTTTGAGGTAAGAGCTTGGCAATGTATGAAAGCAGGAAAGCTCACTAGACAGGCTGTGTTGGAAGCAGTAACAGTTTGTTCATTGATTTGAAGCTCAGCACTGAGACCATGAAAGAGGATGCCCATGAGGAAGAGAGAATAAGGTAACTACTGGGAGAGATTAACTGATTCAATGTAATGACTCTGGAAGCTTTCATTTAAAGATCAAAGGACCTTATTTTCTCCACCACAAAATTTAAAGAGACAGAAATTAGCCATTTTCCCCCCATTAAACAGTTATAACCTTGGAATTTTTTCCTTTTTTGACAGCAGTTGGAACCCTGCATCTTAATTCTGAGCTATCTGAGGAGAGGCATTGGCACATGCAAGCTATTTTACTGTTCAGGCCTGGTTTCAACAGTTTGGTTTTAAATCAGTGTGTTTGGCTTCATTTTATTCTTATTTCTCCAAGATACTGCTTGTAACTGCTACAAACAGAATGCAATAAATACACTACTGAGAGCTTTTCACTGTTGGTCTCAAAGCACAGTGTAAGTCTCAAATTGCAAATATTATTATTCCAGTTTTAGAGATAGAGAGACTAATTCCCAGACTAAATCACATATCAGAAAGAACCAAAACTCCAAACAAAGGCCTGCTACCCTAATTCTGCATTCCAGCCACTGGACTATAGTCCTCTGACAACCTCCCAGCTCCCCCAGAATAGCTGGGAGATGAATTTCCTCCTAAATTCTTATCTGTCAAAACAGAAATTATTGTGGGTTCAGTCAAGAGCCAGGATCATACTGGAAGTACAAATTCTGAGAAAGGTCACTGATGGTTCTGCTCATACACCATGCATGAGTAACACCCAGCTTCAGCAAGAACTACCATACAAGAACAGCAAGTTCAAGCTTGCAGTAACTGGCTGCTACTACAAAAACTCCTAGAAATTTGCTTGAGTAGTGGGAAAAACAAAAGAATATTTATGATCCTAAACACCAGCAGTAGAGTGTTTCAAATTTATCAAAGGCAGAGGGATGATGCCAATGAAACCCCCCTGTATAATCTATACCAAATGAGCAAGCTGTGCAAGCAATCACAGTCCTAACATGTGGAAAACCTCTAGTGTGCAAGTTAAGGTTGTTCCTATGGGTGTTGGAATGTCCTAAGTTACTCAAGCAGCACTTATGTGTCAAATGAACCAAGGTCTCCCTGACCTTAGCAGCATTACAAGGCAATCTTCACGCAAGGATTGATTGCTCCTGAACAGTTTTCCTGATGCACCAGGCATACCTGCATAAAACTGAAAGGGTGGTGAACAAAGTCGAGGCTTTTTTTTTCCCTTTCCCAGCACGAAGCTGTTACCTGGGCTTGCTGCATCCCCCTTTAGCAGACATGGCTTAGGAATCAGTGTTGTTTCTACCCATGAAATTATGTTCTGGGGTAAATGTAGATTGAAGTGTTTGAAGAATGAAATAGCAACAGGGAGTTTAAACCTGGAATAGAGAAAGGGCCTTCACAGCCTCATTCTCTGCAACAAAGTGACCTGCAGAGGAGCACTGAAGGATCACCTCACTCTTAGCACCGACTTCAGTGACCTTGGAGTAATTAGCATTGCATCCAACATTCTGTAATCAGAATCAACTTCACAGGACAGCAAACATTAATGTGTGAGACAAAAAAAACCCAGCCCCAGAACAGGTACCTATAACTAATTCTGTGGGAAATGGAAAATGGATAAAGAAAAAACCTTTTTTTTCATGGATGATACTCAAAGTGAAACTCATACTATAGAGTATGTTGCTTTAAATGTGTCAGTCATATCTATTCCTTACAGTTGAAATCTTTTTCCTGTGTATTTTAATCCTAGCTTATTTACAGAACAACAGACATTTAGCAGTCCACTATCCACCTTTTGGGATAATGAAAAACAGAAGACAACTATAAAAATAGAGCCTTGTTTATTTGTGTTTTCTCAGTTTCATATCCAATTTAGTAGTGAAATTTGAGAAATAGCTACTAGAAAAGTTTATCACTGGTGCAATAAATGATAATCTACTGCACTGAAAGAGTACAGACGGCTACTCTTGAAGATACTGTGGACAGCAAATTAATGACATTGTTCAGTCTGGAGGGCAGAATAGCAGCTTTCTCTGCTTCAGTTTCTTCTATACAAAGAACAAAATGGTAGGTGAACAGCAAAGTAAGAGACTGTCATCTCTGTGGGCAACAACAAACATGAATGACAGTCGAATTAAAAAGCCTATGACCCTTCCTCAGTCAAGAACTCATGAGGAAATACTTCAGAAAAATAATCAATCCATGGAAAATCAATGACATTACCATATCAATAAGCAAACCAACCAACCAAACAAAAAGAAATTAGAATGGCAGTTAGGTGCCACAGAATCACCACAGCCCTTCATTCCTCACAGGCAACATATATAACATATATTAAGAAAGAAGTAATAGTAATAATAATAGTAATAATAATAATTTTTCATTTTCCCTCAATTTGTATCTAACCAAATTGCAGGAAATTACTGTAAATTATGTTACCATGAAGGAATAGCACAGCATGAGAACTATATGTCAATGAGGTATTTATTCCATCCGACCAGGAGGAAACAATTCTCTTGTAAACTCTTTATAAACACTAAAAAGAAAATAAAATGTTTCCCATGGAGACAAACATCAGGATTATGCACAACTCATGCCAACTTCTATCTTGAGAAAAAGGTTACATGAAGGATGGTAGGTAATGGCTGCAGCTTTTTATCTGTCAGTGGTCCAGTTGGTGGCAGTCATCAGTGAGGGGAAGCAATACAAGCAATATGAAGCAGCAAGTCTCTGGTTAAGCCAATAATTAAGACTACAGCTGCCTTTTCCAGGCCAAAGTCCTCAAGGAAGCACCCCAGCAGCAAAAGGGAAGTCCTCCTACCAAAAGTTATAAGGCCAAAGTTGGAATATTTGCATACTACTGTTAATTTAGGTCAGTGTACCCAGCCACATAATGCCTTTCCTACAAAGAACTCCATTAAATAATTATTCACTGTGCAAACCAGCCTCTTTCTCAAGCCATTCAACCTAGCTACATTCCCAAATGTCATAGCAGTGTGAAGTGTGAGATTGAAGCAGCACAGCAATTGCAACCCTCACAAGAAAAGGAAACAATTTCTTTTCTACTTCTGTACATTAGGGTATAGCAAATCTTGTGTAACAGGAATAATGTTCATGGCATTGTCATATACTAAATAAACGGCTTTTGCAGTTGCTGAATACCTCCACTTCACTTTGGCATTTAATCAGCCACAAAAGCAGTTTATTGCGCATTATAGTCCGCTACCATGAACATTATCAATTCAGCAAATATTAAAAAATATCATGCAGGTGTCACAGAAATGGGTACTTTAAAAATTATCGACAGCCTTACACTTTCTGTTGCACAAAGGAAAGCAAGTTAAATGTTATGGAGAGATATTGGTCCATTCTGATTAAAATTAAATGTTAAAGGACATTTGCTTCTTTGTTTCAGAATTGTTTATGCTGAGAGTGACCTGCCATGCTGATATTTTCCTCCTTGCAGAGTGAAAGCTTTGGTCTATGAAAATAAGCTGTATACTCAAGTAGTATCCTGGAGCACTTTGAATTCTTCACATCCTCAAATAATTTTTATTGATTCAAAGACTAAATAAAGGAATGGAAATATGTTTCTCTTTTTTTTGTAAATTCTCTCTGTTTTCCGTAGAAGTAAATATTTGCACTCATGGTTTAGGGATTGGTTGCACTGACAGCTGAAAGCCTCTATTGTTTTGTGACCGTGGCTTGGTAAAGGAACCCCTTGCTAATCTTTCCCACAGCTCCCTTCCAATACCTTCTGCTCTAACCTGGGAGGACAGCTCTCTCTAGGGTGAGAGGTAATTAAAATCTCCTTCCCAAAGAGATGGCTTGTTTTCCACCCTGAGCTTGAGAGCTACCATCGTCAACACTGAGGTAAGAGCACTGTACAACACAAAGGATTCCACAAATTTCATTTGAACACTACACAGGTGATTTAAGCACTGCAGGTGTGCTGGCTTGAGCTTTCCTTGAGGAGGGAAAGTATGCCTTTATAGGACCTCTAGAGGCACCAGTGTAAAGCAATTTGATATTAAATCCATCCTATTTCCACACAGGAAAATATTTCAGCCAATAAGAGGCAATCCTTGCAGAATACTGCACAGTTAGTTGTTCTGTCTGTGCAACTAGCAGTTTCTGGGGTGAAGGGTCACAGTGGGTTGGCAGACCTCCACCCTAATTCTAAGGATTTTGGGCAAAATACCCAAACATTTTGCGAACAGGTGCTCCCTTGCTCTTCTCGTACTCTCCCAGTACACAGCATTTACACAAGACTGCCTCAGGGACACAGTGAAGCCCTGAGTGCTATCCAGGCCCTACTACTCTGGCATGGATTTGCCATAAAAATTCAGGGAAGGAAACAACACCACCTCTAGCAAGTTAATCCATTTGACAGATCTGTAAGAAGACCGACAAGAAAGATGAAATCCCAGTTGCTTCCTCTGGTGCTCCCATCTGCAAACAAGCAGAAGGCGAGAAAACTGCTGGGTGCAGCAAGTCTTACCTATTATCTCATTGGTGATGAAGTGCAATGAACTCTTCTGCAACTATAGTTTTACTTAATTTTTTTTTAAGAGAAAAGAAATAATTTATTATTATAATAATAAATGCTTAAAAAAAAAACCATCTTGCTGACCTGGACAAGTGAGAGAAATTTTAAAATTTTTAAGAAGTCTTAGAATCTTAGAAAACAGAACTGAAGCAATATCTCAGCCAAGGAATACTTTCTGCAGGAAAGTATATTTTCTTCAGGAACTGTACTAAGTGTTCCTGACTTTCTATCACTTATGAAAATAGAATGGAACAACATTAAGTAAATTAAAATACTTGATAAATACAAGAATTTATGTTGATATCAGCAAAGAACCAATGCCCCATACAGTAACAGAGAGACTTTAGAAGATTAGATACTCAGGAATTAATATATTTGGAGAGGCATATATGTAAGTCACTTTTCTCAATACAATGCTGCCAACTTAAACTATTTTAAACATTTTATCTTAAATATTTAAAATTAATAAAAACCGACAGTAAAACCAATTTGTAGAAATAAAAATATCCAGGCTTCAGCATCCTTGGCAAAAATTAGTCTTAACAGATGTGAAAAATATTTGTCTCCAGGTGGAAAAAACAAGTCCAAGACTACATGAATAGCAGTGACACTAAATTTGGCCACAATTCATAGAGGATTTCATACAGTTTGGATACTAAAGGGCTTTAAAGAATTTTGAATATTAATGACAGGCTGGGGAAAAAGAAGGAAAATAAACATTTGAACTCTTCAGTAAGAAAGGGAAACAAACTTAAAGAACAATGGTGTATTGAAATTTAATTACTATAGAGTGAAAACTTTATTGCCTGACTTCAGATTTCAGAAGAAATAAATGACCCAACTAACTTTCAGTATTGGTAGAATACTTAATCTCAGAGTTGAGCAAAACACAATAAAATTCCAACTGAACACACACGTCTGACCTCAGGAAGACATCCAGTAAAGAATGACACAATCTCTGATAACTCACAAGCTTTTAAAACTAGGATTGAGTGTCGGTCAGGGGTAAGATATAAAATTATTATGTTCTTACTATGTTAACTGGAGCTTCAAAAGTTGCAGTGAGTCTTTGTGCTCAGAGTTGAAGCCAATACGAAAAAGCTCACACAGTGAAACGTGGACATGTGGGGAAGCCTGTGATTGAAAGTAGAGCTACTATTTACTCAGCACTGCAGCTTCTGGCAAATCCATGAAAAATGCTTTACGATAAATTGTGGGAAATATTAAGATATATCTGCAGAAGTACAGAGGGCAGAGTCCTGGAAGTAGATTGCCCAAATCTTCAGTAAGCAGTCTGGCAATTCATCATAATTACTAGTGGTCGATCGTTTTTAATTCTTATAGCAACCATTGTACTCATATTGAACTGATTTGCAATTAACATGGAGATAACATGCAATTCATTAGACATTAAACATGATTTTATAAGCTTAGGATTTTTTTGTCTAATAGTGAATAGCTATTTTTTTCATCGCTTAAAATTGTGTGAACAAATAAAAAAATCAGCATTGGTTTACTGCTGAAATTCAAACCCTCAAATTATTCAGATTGCTTGGTAACACCACTCTGTTTACCTTTCGAAAATACAATGTATACCAAAAAATAATAAATCTAACAGATGAACTTCAATCTTATGCAAATGTCCTTTGTTTTGTGCTCTGGTGAGCAAGCTACTGTACCAATACTTTTTGGCATTAGTACAAGACTGAATCCATGGAAGCATGTGTGTATTTACACAAAAGAGGCTTCTAAGCTACAAAAATCCCTCTTGTTTGGTTACACTAATTTCCCTTGAATGAAGTTTGTATGCAAGCCAAAACAATGGTAGTTATCCTGTCCTCTAGAGTTCATTCCCAACAGAACGATGTGAATAATTGAAAACTTCCTACGTAGCCCTGTAAGACTCCTCTTCCGTAAATCAGGAGAACAAAAATGCTATTTTTTTCTTCATTAGCCATTTTAAAAAATCTGATAGTTATACAGAAGACTTAATTACAGGGGAAAAAAAGATCTTTTTTACTTCTTAGCATATTAATGAAATCTTGAAATTTTGGAGGTCAATTTCTGATCTGTTTAGAGAATTAAAAGCAATCATTTAAGTTTAGCATTGAAAATACATCAGGTGTGTAAGGAAGAAAATGAACTGGAATATAATGCCAGAGGCTAGTGTTAAAAAAAACTAAAATGGAAAGGAATCTAATGCTTTTGAGCCAAAGCACAGACACTAATTATTCAACTACCCCTGCAGCAATGAAGTCCATTGGCTCAGCCAGTAGATGTCTCTCTTAAATATGCAGTTGCTACAAGGAAAACGTGTTAAAGCCACGAGGCAATGAGAATTATTCCTACCTTGACTGAATAGGGTCCCAGCGCTTCTGCATCAGGTGGCTGAACACCAGCAGGTCTTGAAGGTCTGGTGGTAACTTCTGCCCAGGCACTGCTGTTCGTGCCCCCGTGCAGGGTGCTCATCAGCACTCTGTACTCAAATTTCTGCCAGGGGCTCAGAGCAGTGCTCTGGTCAATGTAGCTTGTGGATTCACTGACAGGGAGATGCACCACAGTTGAGATTTGCTCTGTTCCTTTTGCCCTCCTCTCTATTGTAAGGTTTTCCACCATACCATTTGGGTGAGCAGGTGGTTGCCAGGATATGACCACAGAAGTTGGAGTATCAGAATAGAGTTCTGGAGCAGGAATATCCTCGGGGGCATCTGGAAGAGTCTGTATTTCTGGGGTTGTGGGGGAAAGAGAGCATCCTTTAGAAGTGCATCCTTCTACCTGAAACACATAGACAGTGTAAGGATGCAAGTCTTCTACAGTGCAATTAGATGCAGTTCCTGGCACTGTAGCATGCAGTTGGCCATTTTGGTAAATATTGTAATGTGTGATAATGCCATTTGGCTTTAAAGGATGCTGCCAGGTGATGTTTGCTGCCCTTGCTGTAACATCCAATAGAAGTGGTGGATCTAAAGGTCCAGGCTCTGAAAAAAATTAAAAAAAAAAAAAAGGAAAGTGAAATTACTAATAATTTGTGATTTTTAAAATCAGTATCAGCAAGATGTACTCACCTTAACGAGGCTTAAAAATCAGAAAAGGAGCTCAGATCTATTAAACAGCCTGTTTCTTTGGAAAATGTAGGCCAAGATGTTCAGGGGATGAATATGGCTCTCTCTCCTCAAAGGCAAGTTGCTCACCTTCCCTCATCCCAACCTTCTTCCCTTCTCTTCCACACCCTTTTCTCTCCTGTGTCTCAGAAGTGCCCTATGAATGCTGTTTGCATTGTACGGCTCAGTATTACTGCAGACCTGCAGTTCTAGCTTTTGGGGATTTTTTTCTAGAGCACTAGATACTAATTGCAACCAACAGCA